>NC_034188.2:17142848-17442848 GCF_002021735.2 Oncorhynchus kisutch | reverse complement strand
AGTTAACCCACTGTTCCTAGGCCGTCATTGAAAATAAGAATTTGTTCTTAACTGACTTGCCTGGTTAAATAAAGGTAAAATAAAAAAAATAAAAATATGATATGGTAAATATATCCAACAGAAAAAATATCTACATTTCAAATGGTATTAATTTTCATTTGCATATACAGTGCCTTGCGAAAGTATTCGGCGAATACTTTCGCAAGGCACTGTATTCCTGTTAATTCCCACGGAAAGTTTCCACCTCGGACTATTCCCCAAAATGTGCAACCCTACTGGGGGTGCTTTGCTGGTGACACGGAGGGTGATTTATTTAGAATTCAAGGCACACTTAACCAGTATGGCTTCCACAGCATTCTGCAGCGATACGCCATCCCATCTGGTTTGCGCTTAGTGGGACTGTCATTTGTTTTTCAACAGGACAAAGACCCAACAGACCTCCAGGCTGTGTAAGGGCTATTTGACCAAGAAGGAGAGTGATGGAGTGCTGCATCAGATGACCTGGCCTCCATAATCACCCAACCTCAATCCAATTGAGATGGTTTGGGATGAGTTGGACCTCAGAGTGAAGGAAAAGCAGCAAACAAGTGTTCAGCATATGTGGGAACTCCTTCAAGACTGTTGGAAAAGCATCGCAGGTGAAGCTGGTTGAGAGAATGCCAAGAGTGTGCAAAGCTGTTATCAAGGCAAAGGGTGTCTACTTTGAAGAATCTGAAATATATTTTCTTTAACACTTTTTTGGCTACTACATGATTCCATATGTGTTATTTCATCGTTTTGATGTCTTCACTATTAATGTACAATGTAGAAAATAGTCAACATAAAGATAAACCCTTAATTGAGTAGGTGTGTACAAACTTTTGACTGGTGCTGTATATTAACAGTTGAAGTCAGAAGTCACAAATCAAATCAAATCAAATTTATTTATATAGCCCTTCGTACATCAGCTGATATCTCAAAGTGCTGTACAGAAACCCAGCCTAAAACCCCAAACAGCAAGCAATGCAGGTGTAGAAGCACGGTGGCTAGGAAAAACTCCCTAGAAAGGCCAATACCTAGGAAGAAACCTAGAGAGGAACCAGGCTATGTGGGGTGGCCAGTCCTCTTCTGGCTGTGCCGGGTGGAGATTATAACAGAACATGGCCAAGATGTTCAAATGTTCATAAATGACCAGCATGGTCGAATAATAATAAGGCAGAACAGTTGAAACTGGAGCAGCAGCACAGTCAGGTGGAAGTTGAAACTGGAGCAGCAGCATGGCCAGGTGGACTGGGGACAGCAAGGAGTCATCATGTCAGGTAGTCCTGGGGCATGGTCCTAGGGCTCAGGTCCTCCGAGAGAGAGAAAGAAAGAGAGAAGGAGAGAATTAGAGAACGCACACTTAGATTCACACAGGACACCGAATAGGACAGGAGAAGTACTCCACATATAACAAACTGACCCCAGCCCCCCGACACATAAACTACTGCAGCATAAATACTGGAGGCTGAGACAGGAGGGGTCAGGAGACACTGTGGCCCCATCCGAGGATACCCCCGGACAGGGCCAAACAGGAAGGATATAACCCCACCCACTTTGCCAAAGCACAGCCCCCACACCACTAGAGGGATATCTTCAACCACCAACTTACCATCCTGAGACAAGGCTGAGTATAGCCCACAAAGATCTCCGCCACGGCACAACCCAAGGGGGGGGCGCCAACCCAGACAGGATGACCACAACAGTGAATCAACCCACTCAGGTGACGCACCCCCTCCGGGGACGGCGTGAGAGAGCCCCAGCAAGCCAGTGACTCAGCCCCTGTAATAGGGTTAGAGGCAGAGAATCCCAGTGGAAAGAGGGGAACCGGCCAGGCAGAGACAGCAAGGGCGGTTCGTTGCTCCAGAGCCTTTCCGTTCACCTTCCCACTCCTGGGCCAGACTACACTCAATCATATGACCCACTGAAGAGATGAGTCTTCAGTAAAGACTTAAAGGTTGAGACCGAGTTTGCGTCTCTGACATGGGTAGGCAGACCGTTCCATAAAAATGGAGCTCTATAGGAGAAAGCCCTGCCTCCAGCTGTTTGCTTAGAAATTCTAGGGACAATTAGGAGGCCTGCGTCTTGTGACCGTAGCGTACGTGTAGGTATGTACGGCAGGACCAAATCAGAGAGATAGGTAGGAGCAAGCCCATGTAATGCTTTGTAGGTTAGCAGTAAAACCTTGAAATCAGCCCTTGCTTTGACAGGAAGCCAGTGTAGAGAGGCTAGCACTGGAGTAATATGATCAAATTTTTTGGTTCTAGTCAGGATTCTAGCAGCCGTATTTAGCACTAACTGAAGTTTATTTAGTGCTTTATCCGGGTCACAAACAATAGTACGCAAGTATAAACACCATGGGACCACGCAGCCGTCATACCGCTCAGGAAGGAGACGCATTCTGTCTCCTAGAGATGAACGTACTTTGGTGCGAAAAGTTCAAATCAATCCCAGAACAAGAGCTAAGGACCTTGTGAAGATGCTGGAGGAAACAGGTACAAAAGTATCTATATCCACAGGAAAACAAGTTCTATATCGACATAACCTGAAAGGCCGCTCAGCAAAGAAGAAGCCACTTCTCCAAACCCCGCCATAAAAAAGCCAGACTACGGTTTGCAACTGCACATGGGGACAAAAATCGTACTTTTTGGAGAAATGTCCTCTGGTCTGATGAAACAAAAATATAACTTTTTGGCCATAATGACCATTGTTATGTTTGGAGGAAAAAGGGGGAAGCTTGCAAGCCGAAGAATACCATCCCAACCATGAAGCACGGGGGTGGCAGAATCATGTTGTGGAGGTGCTTTGCTGCAGGAGGTTCTAGTGCACTTCACAAAATAGATGGCATCATGAGAAAAAAATGACCTGGCTATATTGAAGCAACATCTCAAGACATCAATCAGGAACTTAAAGTTTGGTCGCAAATGGGTCATCCAAATGGACAATGACCCCAAGCATACTTCCAAAGTTGTGGCAAAATGGCTTAAGGACAACAAAGTCAAGGTATTGGAGTGGCCATCACAAAGCTCTAACCTCAATCTTATAGAAAATCTGTGGGCAGAACTGAAAAAGCATGTGCGGGCAAGGAGGCCTACAAACCTGACTCCGTTACACCAGCTCTGTCAGGAGGAATGGGCCAAAATCTCACCCAACTTATTGTGGGAAGCTTGTGGAAGGCTACCCGAAACGTTTGACTCAACTTAAAGAATTTAAAGGCAATGCTACCAAATACTAATTTAGTGTATGTAAACTTCTGACTCACTGGGAATGAGATTAAAGAAATAAAAGCTGAAATAAATCATTCTCTCTAGTATTATGCTGACATTTCATATTCTTAAAATAAAGTAGTGATGCTAACTGACCTAAGATGGAATTTTTACTCGCATTAAATGTCAGGAATTGTGGAAAAACTGAGTTTAAATGTATTTGGCTGTAGGTGTATGTAAACTTCCAACTTCAACTGCATATATTTATTTTTGCATGTTAATTTGGCCTTAATACGTGTCACATTTCAGTTTGCAAACAAGGTAAAAATAAATGTTTATAAATCACTGAGTTAATAAAGCCGCAAACAAACATGGTCGCTCTTTTGCTTTCTTAAGGCAGCTCGAACATGTAGGTGTTCCAGCCTAGCTCAGTGCTTTCTGTGGTGGTGGGACAGCCCGCGGAAAACACGGAGCGTAGGGGTTGGTAATGTTTTTTAGTTGCGCTGTGATTGGCTCAGTGTTCTGTCACTCATGGGGACACCATGTCACTGCAAAATCTACGGCGAGAGCTCGAAAATTCAAGCCCCTTGGGTGCTTCCATAGAGTTACGTTAGAATTGCCCATCCAAGAAGGCTCAAGGTCATTGGCCACAGATTAAATGACATAAAATCATATTATATCTACCGTAGCTTTGATTGGACTGATCAAACTTAGCTAGCAAGCTAGCAGTCATTATCATGAATCAAATTGACAATCTACTGGCAAATCACTTTCAAACCTTGTCAACCGGAAGGTTGCAAGTTCAAACCCCCGAGCTGACATGGTACAAATCTGTCGTTCTGCCCCTGAACAGGCAGTTAACCCACTGTTCCTAGGCTGTCATTGAAAATAAGAATTTGTTCTTAACTGACTTGCCTAGTTAAATAAAAGGTCAAAAAATAATAATAATAATAATAATAAAATATGAAGATAAAACACAATACAGATACAAATGTATCGGTGTTCATAAATATTACACAAGTTGGAAATTGCAAATACAACAATGAGTGGTTTGGAAGGAATCAGTGGCTAACTGCAAGCATTGCAAAGCAATCACTAGGCTGCTATTCAGTGGAGTGGGTGTGTGGTCCAAGTCTGGGCTTAAGGGTCTCTTTTCCAAGCTTAAAATAATAAACATTCAACACCGGTCATAATGTCAATCCAGCATGACTTCTGCCGTGTTCAAAACAACTGGAAACTCGAAAATCTCAGACTTCACTGAACTCAAGACAACTGTGAACTTAAATGGTCATCCAACTCAGAATTCCAAGTCAGAAACTCTGACCTCTTTTTAGAGCTCCGACCTGAAGATTCCTGATTCCTGATTCAACCTTGTTTTTTTCAGTTCCCAGTTGTCTTGAAAGCGCCATAAATCCAGAGAATGCCAGACTTTGATGCAAAAATTTGCCCTTAAGGACCGCCGTGCCACCTTCCTGTTCAAGTGAGCACAGCACAACAAGGTGAGTCCAAAAAAGTATTGTATGCTGCTGCATAAATTATGTAATATGCCAGGGAGATATGTATACTGTAGCTAAGAAAGTAATACTAAGTGTATGGTGTGAAGTAAGCGGTTAGTAGCCTTACCCTAATCATTTGGTCCCTTTTTCCCTCCTTTTTCCCTCCCTCCTCCTTAGCCTACTGTTCTGACTTGGTGGTGCACATGTAGCCTGTAGCCTGTTTTAGAGAAATGTCATCATTGAATATTGTAAGAGCTTTTATTGTCTGCTTATATGCCCCCATTATTTATCCTACAGTTCTGACTTGGTGTACAGGGAGAATACTGTAAGAACGGCACATGTTCTGAATTCTGTTGCTGTACATTTCAAAAGTGCTGAACCAATAGTTATATTGACTACGTCTGTCCTAGCTCGCTCATTAATGTCTTAATCAAAATTACGGATTGCCTCTTATCCGCTCGTCGTCCCTTATGCCATAATTTGTACATCTTAACTGTCAGTATAAACCACATTTGTTCAAGCAAGTCAGCCATATCATCAGTTTTTTGTAAAGGCAGTAAATCATTTAAAAGGCTGAATTAACCGTTGGCGCTGCCAGACAAGGCTCCGCTGATAACCTGGTGTAGCCGTGGTAAGGATTCACTCCATGGTGCTGAAAATAAATATCTGCTGTTGGGACAGCTTTATGTAGGCCCTAACAGTTTGTGGGCACTGTTTGTCACTGTTATAGTGCAATTAATATATTGTTTAGTGTTATGTCCTGTAGTGCCTTTGCTGGCATGCATCGAAGAAAAAATGTGCCGTTTTCCCCACCAAGACTTACATGCTAAAATTGCCACTGCTCATATATATACTGGTAAACATACTGTACAGCCCTGTTAACATAGAGATCATCACAACACCAAAATATAATATACATGAACACCGTGGGAATGCCATGTTGGAAGAAGGTAGAAAAATACTGTGCAAGAGTGCACTCGTGTGGTTGGACAGAGATGCTGCAATATAAACCATCATGCAGCAAACCCTAAATCTGTGCTGCTTGAACTGTGCCTTTCCTACATTTACTAAGTATATAAAGCTTTTAAATGGCAGACTAGGAGATTGTCGTACCTTTTTTGATTTGTCCAAAAATTCATTCTTTATTTGCTCCAGTGAGGCATCAGGTTTTACACCAAGAAGGTTGTAATAATTTACTGCCACTAATTAAACAGAATGACCACACAGTGTTGGGATCACAGGCCTGGACTGGCAAGCTTTTAACAACTGAGGAATCATTGTGTAAGACAAATCAGAAAGGCTAAATCAGATTATTATGTAACCGCTTATTCAGATTGTAATAGGAACCTGGCAAAATTCTGGAAAACTGTCAAATCTCTTAAGGGTTCTACTTCCTCCTCTCTGCCACAACAAATTAATTCAAACACTGGCCTCATTACGGGGAAGAAATTACATCATTGATGCATTTTATCACCATTTTATTTCAGTGGGCTATCTCTTTGAAAGAACTTCTAAGCCTATTCACAATGATATTGGGCTGGATGCTGATAGTGTAAACTTTCTGCATGATCACAGAAATTATAGTTGGTACAGCTTTTCTTTTAGGCAATTTCAGAAAAAGGAGACCTGGATGCTTTGTGGGCAATAGAGAGATAAGAGATACACAGAGGCTAACCAATTGAATCCAGGTCTGCCTATCATTGTTGGCTCAATAACTCACATTTTTTATTTAACATTGTTATCAGGAAATATTCCAAAAGTATGGAAATCAGCTCTTGTGCAGCCACTCCATATGGACGGTGATAGTATTGATCTTCATCATTATCACCCCATTTCAAGGATTCCTTGTCTAGCTAAGATTCTTGAAACCTTGGTAAATGTACAACTTCGCTATTTATTATCTGATTTTTTAAAATTTGGAATGTAAACCAATCAGGGTTTAGGCCTGGACATACCACTATTACATCAACCACTTTAGTTGTTCATGATCTTTGTCAATTGCTTTAGACACTAAAATGAAATGTGCTGCTTTGTTTGTGGACCTGTCAAAGGCTTTTGATACTGTTGATCATGCTATTTTACTGAATAAGTTGTCCTCAATAGGCCTGAGCTCTGACGCCTGTTCTTGGTTTCATGATTATCTTAATGACAGAACTCAGACCATCGTGATTGATGGGGTTAAGTCTAAACTTCTTGAAGTAAATAAAGATGTACCACAGAGGTCGATTTTGGGACCTTTTCTCTTCCCTATTTATATAAACACCATTGGTCAATCTGTTAAAAATTGTTAACTTAATCTATATGGGGATGATACTATTATGTATGCTACTTCCCCAACTGTTGATCTGGCTGTGCTAAAACTACAGTCAGATTTTATAGCTATGCAGAAATCCCTTGCTGGTTTAAAACGTGTGCTTAATATGGGCAAAGCGAAATACATGTTGTTTTCAAACTCTCATAAGAATGTTTCAGATGAACTACATGTTCACTCATTAGATGGTTCTCCAATCGAACGTGTTCCCACATATAAATACTGAGGCATTTGGATTGATGTGTATTTGACATTAAAAAAAACATATATACTGAACAAAAATATAAACACAACATGTAAAGTGTTGGTCACATGTTTCATGAGCTGAAATAAAAGATGTTCCATAGGCACAAACATGTATTTCTCTAAAATGTTGTGCACAAATGTGTTTACATCCCTGTTAGTCAGCATTTCTCCTATACCAAGATAATCCATTCACCTGACAGGTGTGGAATATCAAGAAGCTTATAAAACAGCATGATCATTACACAGATGCACCTTGTGCTGGGGTCAATAAAAGACAACTACAAAATGTGTAGTTGTCATACAACACCACAGATGTCTCAAGTTGAGGGAGCTGCAATTAGCATGCTGACTGCAGGAATGTCCACCAGAGCGGTTGGCAGAGAATTTCATGTTCATTTCTGTAACATAAGCTGCCTCCAAATTCGTTTTAGGGAATTTGGCAGTACATCCAACCAGCCTCACAACCGTGTATTAGATCCTGTGGGCGAGCGGTTTGCTGATGTCAACATTGTAAACAGAGTGCCATTTTGAATGCACAAAAATACCGAGACGAGATCCAGAGGCCCATTGTGAGATGCATATCTGTGTTCCCAGTCATGAGAAATCCATAGATTAGGGTCTAATGAATGTATTTCAATTTCCTCATTAAATTGTTGCATGTTAAGTTTATATTTTTGTTCAGTATTAGCGGTGGCTATAAGCTTGCTAGCTAACTCGACTAAAGACACTGGGCTAAGCTTTTGACCTATGATGTCACGTGGCAAAACAAGTATTTGAACAACAAAAAAGCAATGGTGAATTGCAAGGGTAGAGAAGCATAGACGTACCGAAATGTTGTACTTTCTTCGCATCATAACAAATATACTGGGGATTGTGCTGGGGTGTAATCATTATACCGATTCTGTTGCGTTTACGCCAAACGCAAACTATAGTTTATATTGGACAAATTCAGGTAGGTCCCTCCCCATTTCTTTCCATTTGCAACTGAAAACAAAATATCTGTTCTTAGTGGACACATTCAGGACGTTAGCGCAGTTTCACTCCTTTTCAGATCGTTTATTCCATACTGAACACGACCACACACTACTGCACGTTTTGGGGTTAACACTTCCTTGTCTTTCTATTCTCTACAAGATAATGCCTCATTGTTTCTCTTCTGGCTAATAACAAAAAATACGCACATTTAATGCATTTCACACACTTCAACACCCCAAAATAGTATTTTACTCATCAATGCATTCACAGCAGTTTACTTCATGTACTCACCAACCTCATGCCTCCTCCAATCAGCTGTAGAAGTGGGCGGTGCTGACCTGATTGTTATGACTCGTCCACTAAATCACTTCCTGGACTTTTAAGACCACATATTTTGTCAGTTACTAGTATCTTTGCATATATGTCTCTCAGTGACCAATTTTTAAATATGTTTCTAACTTTACCAAACGCTCGAGACTTTGGTTCAGTCAGCGTCCATTCCATAAAAGTAATCTATATGTTCGTTAAGGCTTGACTTGTTTATGCTATAGCAGTGGAAGGAAGCTATTGGTAAGGATCAATCTTTCAAACTATAGCCGTGTTTGTGTCATTGATAAATTAGCTTGTCAGAACAAGGTGCTGGGTTCAAACGTTCAAACTAACTTTAGCAAGAAGCTGATTGAACTAGCTAGCTACTAGCCTAAGATGTACTCTTACGGAGCCTATAGTTACTCCTTGGTTGCCAGAGCCAGTATACCTCTGAAAATAACCTAGAAGGTCCTTGGACTTAAGGAGTAACGTTAGGCTCCGTAAGAGTACATATTTGGCTAGTAGCTAGCTAGTTCAATCAGTTTCTCGCTAAAGTTAGTTTAACCGTTTAGTCCCGGCACATTGTTAGTGACAAGCTAATTTATCAATTACTTATGTTGCTAGAAATGTACCATTATTGGGAATTCACGTTTAAATTGAGTATTTGGCTGTTTTGACTTTGAGAGCCACTTCGCCCTTTAAACAGAACATGTAAGGTCCTTGGACTGTAAGGAGTAACGTTAGACTCCTTTAGTCCAATATTGGGCTAGGTAAAACTATCCTTCCTCAATTTGAAAATGATCTTCATTTATTCTACACAAACATGAGAGCTGATTTTATATGATTCCGATTTGATCAGGCTTAATCAGAATGGATCCTGAGGTCTCTGTGCTGTTGCACTGCACCGCCTGGGGAGGACTCCTGGAACCACAAGTGCAGGTGGAGCTTTCTGCCAGGTAAATTCAGAATTCATTATTTTCAATCGATAGTTGGTTGTTAGACTACTTCTAACTATAAAACCAGTTATCAAACACAATGAATATATTGTCCTCTCACTCCATCTCTCTCTATATTCATCAAGGTTTAACCGTCAGACAGAGCCAGCACTGGAGAGTCACATAGAGGAGGTGTGGACAGAGAGGGTGACCATGGAGCCATGGCTTTTCAATGGGGCCAAATTCAGGCTGCACTCTTTCAGTCTGGCCTCACCCCAGCCCTCCTGTCCACCTACACCCCAGCCTCCCTGCATGAATGGAGAAGGAGACAGAGACGGAAGGCAATGTAGCATTCAGGAGGAAGAGGGCCAACACGAGACAAAGGGGAACGCGGACTCTGAAAGAGCAGAGGTGCTCAGACACCAAAGAGATCAAATAGACAGAGTCATAGGCGAACGACAGCATAATGACAAGGATTTGAGTAGCTATAAGCAGAGGGAAGGGAACCCCAGAGACACGCAAACTTCCACCCCAGGGTGCAGAGACCAACATCCTGCTGTGGGAAGCAGTGCAGTAGAAGCTCAACCCTTCCCACAGAGTGATGTGGGTGGGAAGGGTGAGGGGGCCACTCCCATCCTGACCCTGAGGTTGGGCCTGACCTGCTATAGGGACTTCCTGGGCACCAACTGGTCTCAGAGAGCAAGGAAGCTACGCCAGCGTGCGGAGGTGGAGTATGGGGATCCTCTGGCGCTATTGGCCCAGCCGCTGGGGGTGGGTGGGGTCTTGTGTACGGCTGACAGACAGGTGGTGCTGATCAGGAGGAGCCAGCAAGTGGCGGAGGCAAGGGGGCTGCTGGACATCCCTGGGGGGCACCCAGAACCAAAGGTGAGACGGGAGAAAGAGGTTGAAAGTTAAACCAATACTGTATGAAATGTGGTATTGTTTCCTCCATACTTGTGAGGTTGGTTGGATTAAGTTTTGACACTTATTCAAAACGACTGTTGAACTGCATTCTATTTCCATTGTTTGCCATACTTATGGCAACTTACTTATGGTATCTAATTACCTTTGCTGCCTCCTCCCCCTTTCCCCCAGGCTGTGTTTGAAGGCCTCGATGAAGAGGACAGGATCAGGGTGGAGATGCTGCAGTGGAGGGAGGAGGCTGTGGTCAGAGAGCTGTTCTCTTCTGTGTGCGCTGAGATCAGAGACGAGGTGAGACAAAGAAACATAGCTGCTGGCCATGAGACTGAGTGGTCAAGGACAGTCTGTTTGTTTATCCCCTTTCTTTCTCTCTCCATCTATCATTTTCTTTCTCCATCTCTTTCATTAAGTTTGTCTTCATTCCTCTCATTACGACCCCACTGTCTGCCTGCAGGTAAATGTTCCTCTGTGTTCTCTGGGTGAGCCGGTACTGATGGGCATCGCTCTAAATCACACCAGTGCAGGCAGACCCAGTGCAGAGTTCTACATCAGGTACTCACAAAGGAAATGACATCATAGAAAATAGCCCTTCATTATCAGGCCCATGTTTGATAACTGACCACAAAATGACATTCAGTATTATACAATTCCTATGTTGTGTTGTCTGTCCCCAGTTGTTCACTGACTTCCACAGAAGTTCGAGAGCTTTACTGGCAGGGGGGCATTGAGGCCCAGGAGTCTACAGATATCGTGTTCTTGAGCCAAACAGTAAGGAGCGCCACAACAGTTACTGTTATCTGTGAAACTAATCTGTGCATAAAGAAAATGTAATGTCTAAGAACAGAGCAAAGCATATGGAAAGTTCATAATTGAAACATAGATATTGAACAATGTCATACAAATAGTTTATAAACAGTTTATTACACATTAGCACCTTATGTGTAATGAATCTCTGAACGTTTGTCTTGTGATTTGAAGGAGGTGCTACGGCTAGACCAGAGCACCCCCCTGTGGTCAGAGTTGTGTCCTTCAGCCAAGGGTGCTGTGCTGCTCTATCAACTAGTGCTGCCTGACCGAGAAGACAAAAGCAATTGATCAAACTCCAGCTACTGCACAGGATAAAATTTCCAGATGTTGAAATTAATACAATAGACATTTTCTTCAACGAAAAAGCAGCGATTTAATGTTGTTGTTGCTTTAAGAGACAATACTTTTGTAGAAAGTTTTAAGACCCCCGCTATGAAAATGTCTGAGGAAACATTCCCTGAATATAAAGTTCCAGCAGTATTTCAGAAAAAGATAACTCCATACAAACGTTGCTTAATGTTTGACACTTAGGCACCTGGTGGAGGCACAATATTTCCCAACTTTGCATAAAAATGCTGTAAGATAATGTAAGATATAACCTGTATAATAAATCTTTATAAAAACCACCTGCAGAATTTGCTGATCTCTTTAGATGTTTAACAGTAACCCTGGTAACGGTAACTATCATAAGTGTAGTTCCTGTTACCATAGTAGTCCTGGTCTTGGTAAACCTGATTCTCGTTGCTGTAATAGTCCTGGTCTTGGTAACTCTGATTCCACTGAACAGAGAGGGGGAGAGAGAGAATAGAATACATCATTCATACCTTAACAGAAACATTGACTGTGAGACTTTTAACATGTGAGACTGTCTAAGGTGCTGCAAATCGGACTGCACTTCCTTTGTGCTCTGTACACAGGTATGCTCTCTATCCTACCCTGTCTATAGCATTTACCTGTTTTGCACCCACACACCGGTACCAGGGTCTCAGAAAAATGTGGAGCAGGACATTTGACTGGCAGTATTTTAATTTACCAGACATTTAAGAAATGTACCGGTCCCATGTGCATTGGGTGTGCGTAACCACCCACGGTGCTCAGAATAAAATAAATCACATTTAGATTATGGTAATTCATTTTAACAGAACATGAAACTCGGATGCAATGGGCTCCTTATCGAATTCCGATGCAGAATTTAAAGATGTTAGAATAACTGTTCACATTTACTTTTCCTCAGTAAACCAGTAAGGAACAGCAACATCACTAGCCTATGTCAATCTACTATCCCCCATAGTAGAAACGTTAACCTATTCTATTGGTCAGCTAGTCATTCTGTGCGAGAAAGAAATAGCCCATTCCAAACACTCTGGGACAGTTGTGGGACGACAGATCCGAAATTCATACAACCACTAGGCCTAGTATACACCCAAAACAACATTAAAAAGCAAGGAGTCTGATGCAACAGATAACGATTAGCTTAAAATGTTGATCAACTATTATTTCAAGGCAGTAGGCGACGCGTGAATGTTCGTACCAAACTGCAAATTTGGTTTCAAAGCGTTTTCATGAGACCGGGATGAAATTACCGCATCTATTAGAAATTTAGTTAGAGTTGAGATAAAGATGCAACAACTAGCATGGGTTGCTAATATGACTAGGATTGGGCCTTTGGCTACCTCGACAATGAAATACATTTGAAAAACAACAGCTAAATAGGCTACTGTTTTCAATGGCATATGGAAGTCTTTATAGTTTGATTGGGTTTTGGCTAAGCTACTTTGAAGCAAGGTAAGACATGCCTCAGTGTAAAATGTTCAGGTTTCAAACAGTTAAGGACATTTTTATTTATCGTCTTTTTTTAAATTACTTTTCTTGTTGCCAAAAGCCGGCTATTACCGCTAATGGAAACCCTGACAGATACCCAATGTGCATGCCTGTTTGTGTGCGTGTGTACCACTACCTGTCTGTAGCATGCTTCCTGTCTGTAGCATTCTAGCTGTTTGTTGTAGTTTAGCTGTCTATTGTACTCCCTGCATGCTTCATGATTAAAGTCATGGCTGCGGTACTGGTAGTTCGCTCCATTGAACGGTTCATCCTGCCAGATAAATATCACAGAAATGTGTCGCCTAGGCTCTAGATCCTATAGCCCTGCCCCTAGATCCTATAGCCCTGCCCCTAGATCCTATAGCCCTGCCCCTAGGTCCTATAGCCCTGCCCCTAGATCCTATAGCCCTGCCCCTAGGTCCTATAGCCCTGCCCCTAGGTCCTATAGCCCTGCCCCTAGGTCCTATAGCCCTGCCCCTAGGTCCTATAGCCCTGCCCCTAGGTCCTATAGCCCTGCCCCTAGATCCTATAGCCCTGCCCCTAGATCCTATAGCCCTGCCCCTAGATCCTATAGCCCTGCCCCTAGATCCTATAGCCCTGCCCCTAGGTCCTATAGCCCTGCCCCTAGGTCCTATAGCCCTGCCCCTAGGTCCTATAGCCCTGCCCCTAGGTCCTATAGCCCTGCCTCTATATTATCCTGTAGATTATATACCCTTGCCTCTAGATTATGTACCCCTCCTTGTAGGTTATATACCACTGTCTCTAGATTATTTTCACCTGCCTCTAGATTATCCTCTAGATTATGTACCCCTGCTTCTAGGTTATATACCACTGTCTCTAGATCATATACACCTGACTCTAGATAATCCTCTAGATTATGTACCCCTGCTTCTAGGTTATATAACACTGTCTCTAGATCATATACCACTGTCTCTAGATCATACACCCCTGCTTCTAGATCATATACCCCTGCAGCATGGTTTCCAATCTGCGATATCAGCAACTCTCTACTATATCATTCCAGTCTTTTTCTGTCCTATCCAATAAAATCATTTTAAATCAATAAAAAATCCCCAAAATGTATGAATTAATAAGGCGGTATATAAGGAAACTATGTAAAGGTGAAGTATGTTCATCAGAGGTTGATTGGATAGACGAGGACTCACATATCTGAGCTGCTGTGGTGTCCAGTACTGCTGATGACCATATGGGTATGGCTGCTCCTGGTTGAACCATGTGCGGTCCCAACCTACAGACAAAAAAATGTATTACTATAACCAGAAGAACCCCAAGGCGTGACATATTACCAGACCAAACACATAATAATTACACAGTAATAGCGCCACTCAAGTTTTTCCCCCCATCAATCATTCTCCCTGACCTCTCAAGTCACCAGCCGCCACTGGATTGTACCCCCTGTCCATCCGGCCCTTGATGAGGGGTTTAGTGGGGTTATAGTCTTGCGTGGCCATCCTTCCAAATCTGGTCTTGTTAAGGTGATAAGACTGAAGTCCGAGGCTATGGGGGTTATTGTATCGGACGCGGGGTTTCTTCCGTTGTTTGGGGGCGGAGGGGACAGGGGGGAGCAGGCTTTTTGACTCTTTTTTGTACCCCTCCAAGAGAGCCTGTGCTTCCTCTCTGGCTAGCTCCACAAACAGCACCTTCTCCAGCAGGTCTCCCTGCTCCGGCAGAGTGCAGCTCACTGGGGAGGAGAGAACATCAACACAGCATCAAAAGCAACCACACCTTCAGTTAGGTTCTCCTTTCACTGTATAGGCTTGCACAGTATGTTACTCCATTAAACTGAATCTGTGTGAAAATGATGCAACTCAGAACAACTCAAAGACTGATATGCTGCGACTCTATAAACGTTTTTGAATTGTGTGAATGCTTACGAAATTATACTTAAAAAGGTCACTGCTCATTGGTTATCTTCTGTATTGTATTTCCCTGACCTTTGACCTTGTGGAGATCCGTTTCAGGGATCTTGTCCCCCTCCTCCTCCTGTTGCTCCTGCAGACGCCTCTTCCACTCCTCTTTAGATGGGAACACCACCACCGCCCTCCGCCTGAAACCCGCGAACCACAGCAGCCTCTGGCGCTGAGCTGAGGGGTGGACGTTGGGCTGGGGATGAACAACAATACACTATTGTCCAATTGTCTTTACAGAGAACTCAAATTCATATGTTTTGCTTGGTGGTATGCAGGAGAAGGAGAGGAAACAAAGAGGAGTGGCAGGAGAGAAAGATTGTCTAAACTATCACCTTTAATTATGAACAGATTTGATTCCTAACCTATCAGTTAATATACCCTCACTCTTTCAAGCAGCTAGCCAATCAGCAGACACTGCCTCCCCTTGCTGTCCTATCAAATAGCTACCTACCTGGTCCAGGATGTAGTTGCGTGGAGTTTGAGCCGCCACCTTGATCAGCTCACTGAGACACTGAGAGGCCTGCTGCAGCCTGCTCTCTCTACGACCCTGCCCCTGTGGAGAGGAACACACAGGTTTTTTATTTGATTTTATTTCACCTTTATTTAACCAGGTAGGCAAGTTGAGAACACCTTTATTTAACCAGGTAGGCAAGTTGAGAACACCTTTATTTAACCAGGTAGGCAAGTTGAGAACAAGTTCTCATTTACAATTGCGACCTGGCCAAGATAAAGCAAAGCAGTTCGACACATACAACAACACAGAGTTACACATGGAGTAAAACAAACATACAGTCAATAATTACAGTAGAAAAATAAGTCTATATACTATGTGAGCAAATGAGGTGAGATAAGGGAGGTAAAGGCAAAAAAAAAAAGGCCATGGTGGCAAAGTAAATACAATATAGCAAGTAAAACACTGGAATGGTTGATTTGCAGTGGAAGAATGTGCAAAGTAGAGATAGAAATAATGGGGTGCAAAGGAGCAAAATAAATAAATAAATACAGTAGGGAAAAGGTACAGCTAACAACATACAGACACACACCTTTGGAATTGATATAATTAATAGATGAATAAAACTATGAATAGTGTTAGTGTTATAATGGTGTTATAGTGTTATAATGGTGTTTGTGTTATAATGGTGTTAGTGTTATGTGTTATAATGGTGTTATAGTGTTGTGTTATAGTGTTATGGTGTTATAGTGTTATAATGGTGTTAGTGTTATAATGGTGTTAGTGTTATAATGGTGTTAGTGTTATAATGTTGTTATAGTGTTATAATGGTGTTATAGTGTTATAATGTGTTATAGTGTTATGGTGGTGTACAAAAACACCCTGTGGCGTACTGCACTAGCATCGAATAGTCCCTGCAATTTGCAACTTTTCAGGGAAATCAGGAACCAATACACACAGTCAGTTTGGAAAGCAAAGGCTAGCTTTTTCAAACAGAAATTTGAATCCTGCCGCACTAATTCCAAAAGGTTTTGGGACACTGTAAAGTCCATGGAGAATAAGAGAACTTCCTCCCAGCTGCCCACTGCACTGAGACTATGAAACACTGTCACCACCGATAAATCCACAATAACCAAGAATTTCAATAAGCATTTCTCTACAGCAGGCTATGCTTTCCACCTGGCTACCCTAACCCCGGCCAACAGGTCTGCACCCCCCACAGCAATTGGCCCAAGCCCCCCCTCCCCCATCACCCAAATCCAGACAGCTGATGTTCTGAAGAGCTGCAAAATCTGGATCCCTACAAATCAGCAGGGCCAGACAATCTGGACCCTCTCTTCCTAAAATTATCCGCCGCCATTGTTGCAACCCCTATTACTAGTCTGTTCAACCTCTCTTTCGTATCGTCTGAGATTCCTAAAGATTGGAAAGCTGCTGCGGTCATCCCCCTCTTCGCAGGGGGAGACACTCTAGACCCAAACTGATACAGACCAATATCTATCCTACCCTGTCTTTCTAAAATCTTCGAAAGCCAAGTGAACAAACAGATCACCGACCATTTCGAATCCCACCGTACCTTCTCCGCTATGCAGTCTGATTTCCGAGCTCGTCACGGGTGCACCTCAGCCACGCTCAAGGTCCTAAACGATATCATAACCGACATCGATAAAAGACAGTACTGTGCAGCCATCTTCATCGACCTGGCCAAGGCTTTCAACTCTGTCAATCACGTATTCTTATCGGCAGACTCAACAGCCTTGGTTTCTCTAATGACTGCTCGCCTGGTTCACTAACTACTTCTCAGGTAGAGTTCAGTGTGTCAATTCGGAGTGCCTGTTGTCCGGACCTCTAGCTAGCGGTCTCTATGGGGGTGCCACAGGGTTCAATTCTCGGGCCGACTCTTTTCTCTGTATACATCAATGACGTCGCTCTTGCTGCTGGTGATTCTCTGATCCACCTCTATGCAGACGACACCATTCTGTATACATCTGGCCCTTCTTTGGACACTGTGTTAACAAACCTCCAAACGAGCTTCAATGCCATACAACACTGCTCCCGTGGCCTCAAACTGCCCTTAAATGCTAGTAAAAACAAAATGCATGCTTTTCAACTGATCGCTGCCCGCCCACCCGTCTAGCATCACTTCTCTAGACGGTTATGACTTAGAATATGTGGACAACTACAAATACATAGGTGTCTGGCTAGACTGTAAACTCTCCTTCCAGACTCACATTAAGCATCTCCAATACAAAGTTAAATCTAGAATCGTCTTCCCATTTCGCAACAAAGCCTCCTTCACTCATGCTGCCAACATATCCTCATAAAACTGACCATCCTACCGATCCTTGACTTCGGGCGATGTCATTTACAAAATAGCCTCCAACACTCTACTCAGTAAACTGGATGCAGTCTATCACAGTGCCATCCGTTTTGTCACCAAAGCCCCATATACTACCCACCCCTGCGACCTGTATGCTCTCGTTGGCTGGTCCTCACAACATATCTGTCACCAAACCCACTGGCTCCAGGTCATCTATAAGTCTTTGCTAGGTAAAGCCCCCCTTATCTCAGCTCACTGGTCACCATAGCAACACCCACCCGTAGCACGCGCTACATTGCACTGGTCACCCCCAAAGCCAACATCTCCTTTGGCCGCCTTTCCTTCCAGTTCTCTGCTGCCAATGACTGGAACAAATAGCAAAAATCACTGAAGTTGGAGACTTATATCTCCCTCCCTAACTAAGCATCAGCTGTCAGAGCAACTTACCGATCGCTGCAGCTGTACACACCCATCCACCCAACCAACTACCTACCTCATCCCCATATGTTTTTGTTTTTCTGCTCTTTTGCACACAAGTATTTCTACTTGCACATCATCATCTGCACATCTATCACTCCAGTGTTAATTTCTAAATTGTAATGACTTCTCCACTGGTCTATTTATTGCTTTACCTCCTTACTTCATTTGCACACACTGTATACCGATTTTTCTATTGTGTTATTGACTGTATGTTTGTTTATCCCATGTGTAGCTCTGTGTTGTTGTTTTTGTCGCACTGCTTTGCTTTATCTTGGCCAGGTCGCAGTTGTAAATGAGAACTTGTTCTCAACTGGCGTGCTTGGTTAAATAAAGGTGAAATAAAAAATGATGTGTTATTAGTGTTATAATAGTGTTATAATACTATTATGGTGATATAATGGTGTTATAATAGTGTTATAATAGTGGGTAGTTGTGTGTCTGGGGGTCTGACCTTCATGCAGGGTAGGAGGCCTGCGGTGCCCAGCAGGGTGTATCTCTTCTCTGGGTATTGCTTCATGTGAGCCCTGGCCCAGTGGGTCTTACCTGCCCCTGGCAGACCCACCATCATCAACACCTGAAGAGGAGAGAGGAGGCAGAGGGGTAGAGAGAGGAGGGAGAGGGGTAGAGAGAGGAGGGAGAGGGGTAGAACAAGGAGGGAGAGGGTAGAGGGGGAGGGGTAGAGCGAGGAGGGAGAGGGGTAGAGTGAGGAGGGGTAGAGAGAGGAGGGAGAGGGGTAGAGCGAGGAGGGGTAGAACAAGGAGGGAGAGGGTAGAGGGGGAGGGGTAGAGCGAAGAGGGAGAGAGGAGGGGGAGGGGTAGAGCGAAGAGGGAGAGAGGAGGGAGAGAGGTAGAGAGAAGAGGGGTAGAGAGAAGAGGGAGAGGGGAAGAGGGAGAGGGGTAGAGAGAAGAGGGAGAGGGGTAGAGAGAAGAGGGAGAGGGGTAGAGAGAGAGGGGTATAGCATGAATAAAGTGCACACAGGCCAGCGAATAGAGTTCATGTTAGTGCTGACAGTCATTGCTCTGCTCTCTCACCTCACACTGCAGTTTGGAGGTTGGTGGGGTTGGGGCACTGAGCCTTTGTCCAGCAGGCAGGGAGGAGAGGGGGGTGTACCCTGCAGGGCTGGGGTACCAGGGGGGAGACGTGGGGTCCAGGTTGAGGGTGATAGAGGTGTTTTTGCAGAGGACGTGGGGGTACAGCACAGAACCGCAGAGAGCAGCCGAACTCAGGTGGAACGCCATTCCCATAAGGCGACCGTTCTTATGGAAGGAGAGCTCAACTCCTTCCTCCTTAGAGAAAGACTATGGGTGGAAAGATGCAGGGAGACAGGAACAAACCCATAAACACAAAGCGAGGCAGGGATTACTTCAATAGTAAGGTTTGTATTTTTTAGATTTGGATTGTTATTATTAAAATGGCATTTCAACATGTCCTGCATTCAAGAAAGTGAGGGAGGGGTAAAAAAAACAAAAAACTAGTGTCACTCACAGCATAACAGCCAATGACATCGCCCTCTGAAAAGGGCTCTCCAAACTCCTCCTCTTTCCCAGCCGTCACTTTTCTGCCCCTAGCGTCGTAACCGTAAGACAAGTCCTCGTCACCTGAATGAGGAGAATGAGAGAGAAATCAGCACAAATCATACAGAAACATTTCATTCATAAGACTCAATGAAGTACCTCTGCTAAACCATGGGACATTTATAACCAGAACATATCCACATAATTGGCACATTTTTTTGTTGGGAAAAAAGTTTGGTCCTTACCGAGCATCAAGTTGGAGTTCCAACGCTCCACTGACCAGCCCAGTCTCAGACCATGGTGCTCAGGGTCCTCAGAGTCCAGTGATGGAGACACCAGCTTTTTCTCAAACATAGCCTCGAAGCCCACCCTCCCCTGGTGAGTTCCGTGTGTCAGTCTGCATCCAGACCACAGGAGAGGGCAACGCTCCCAGAACCTTGGCTGGCCGCTGCAGCCGTCCCGGCCCACCTCAAAGTGCAGGTCACCGCCGTCTGTGGAGATTAGAGAGGATGACCAACTGACCATTAACACCACACTGGTCAACCAGGGCAATGAGAGAGAGGTGATCCCTCATAATTAAACTCACAGGAGTCTAGTCTGACCCGCCCTCCGTCTTCCTCGGCATCAACACCATTACTCTCAGGCTGAGGCGGTGGGGATTTGGCCCTGTGTGGAGAGAGAGTTTGGTCATGTTTAAAGACACTGTCTGGTGGGTAGAGGATCATTTGCCCAGGCTCACTCGGAAAACCCTGCAGAGCTTGAGTCATGGAGGAAAGGTACCTGTTGTACTGGATCTCCTCCTTGAATTCGTAGTAGGCCCTGCCTCTGGTTCTCTCACCCTGAGCAGGCCTCTTTACCCCACGCTTCTCCCCTCCACCTCCAGCCTTATTTTCCTCGTCTTTGTCCATGTGAAACACTGCAACGAGAGTGGGGGAGGAGGGGATTCTGATTGATTGATTACTCTAAAAGTGTAGGCCAATGTACAAGATGGGTTATAAACCTGTAACATATGGATACCAGGGTTGGGGTCAACTCCATTTCAATTCCAGTCAATTCAGGAAGTACACTAAAATTACAATTCTCTTCAATGCTTTTCATTTAGGATTTGTTTTTAATTGGAGTTTGCGTCACTTTTAGAATTGACTGTAAATAAAATGGAGTTGACCCCAACCCTGAAGGATACAATAAAAATAATCATGACATTATTCAGTGTGTGTCATATCATATCTACCGGTGTCCTGGTTGGTCTGGTCACTGGCCACAGATCCCAGGCTGAGGCTGGATGCAGTGCTGCTCCCTCTCTGGGCCACCATGGAAACACTGTCCTCCTCCTCAACTCTGTTCTGCACAGCTGATCCTGCATGATCTTCTTTAGACTGCCCAACAACCAACATACTTGTGACATGTTGCTGTTGCTCTACTTGTTGATTTAACGAGGTCTGCTCCATCAACCCTTCTTTGTCTGCCGTGGTTTTTGCACACGGGCTCATGGTAAAAGTGCTGATTACACACACGTCTTCCAACTGACTTGTTGACGTGTTATCAAGTTTGGCTGCTGAAATTGCAGGTGCCTCGGTGTCTGCACCGATAGGAGAACAATCAGCTCTAGGTCTCACCATCATCTCTGAACTTGCGGTGCATGCAACGTCTCCATCGTGTCCAGTGGCTTTCGCCTCCTCGCCCGGTAGAGGGACTTCTCTCTCCATCGCTAACACTGTGGATGCTCTGGGTGAATCGTCATCTTGTGGCTTCGACTCTTCTCCAAGACCAGGGACTTCCTTGTCTTGTCCAAGATCGCTTGATTCTGGAGCTTGCAATTCAGCTTCGAAAGCGGACATCAAACGCCCAACGAGTTCTGCCTTCAGTCCTTTGATGTCCAGTGCTCGCTCTTTGAGCATGACTCGTAGTTTGGCCACTTTTAGTTTTTTGACTTCTGACAGTTTCATTTTCCACTGAAATGTGCGTTGCTTTTATCAAGTTAAAAACGTTACTTTACCTCATGAGCTTCCAAATGATTGTTCTGCAGTAAAAAAATATAAAAACTTTAGCAAAAGAAAGCAACTGCTCGAATCAAAACACACCCAGAGACTGCTGTCCTGTAAAATTCAATATACGGTTCTACTCTCTGATTGGTCCATAGGGAAAATAACCCCGCCTTGATATCCAAGCTCTTCCAGCTATTGGTGTAAATTGGGTCCGCCCATAGACACGTTTCATTCCGATGGACTGGGTTGACCAATCACGCTTCCTTTATTCACCAAATAAGCACAGACCTAGGATCAGCCGACGTTGCTCAACCAATTCAAATGTTTGTCTACGAATGATCTAGAAACAAACAAAACTGATCTAAAATCAGCACTGCAGGCCAACTTCTAGTTTCATGCCCAGCGCAAATGTCAACAAGTTATAAACATAGTAACTCCCAAAATTAAACGCTTTTTTTTTATTCATAGGAAGATATTTTTTGATTTACACAAACAGGATGCTAAATAAAAACATTAACATAAATAACCAGTATAAAACATCATCAATATTGCCAGTAATACTCCAAAATGCAATAGATTATAGACAGTCTATCTCTCTTCCGGTTTATTTTTCCGCTATCTGTGTGTCACCACGACTACTGAGGTCAGAGTTCAGAGTTTGAAGGTCAAGACAATTTGGAATACGTGTTTTTCCGAGTGTATTTTGTCTCTATCCTATACCTCCCTAAACCTTCTTGGCTCAGCCTAGTTCACACATATACTTGTTCTGATACTACTATCATCAAAGCTATATATTTGTGAAAAATCTGGAGGCTTAAAATGCCTTGAAAGCAGCTGCACCTACACAAATAGCATCATACGACAACCTTCACTAGAGGAAGAGAGTGATTCTGTGACACAATAAAACATTAATGTGTCTTTCTCACACAGTGATCCTATTTGAATATAGTGTCTCTCTTTCAAAAAAATACTATATGCTTCTTGCTTCTCAATGAAAGCGCCTCAGTACAAATGTTCATTTACTCAAACAATGAATTACTTTTGCCTTGAGAGCTATTGCACACAACATGCAAATGGTACATATGCCAATTTTGGAACTGTTGGATATAACAGACATACATATTGAACAAACACTTTTAGGTTATGTTTTGTTGAAACAGACAACCCTGTAAAATAATAACTTAGTATTTATATGTAACTAATTTGGCACAGGTCAGTCAGTCAGCTACCTTGTTATGAAGTTAGTGAGCTATGCACTGATGAATGTCACTTATATCATACTGATTGTGATCACATATTAAACCATATGTCTAAGACTCTAAGATAAGACGGTACTAGTTAAACATCTAATTAATAAATGCAATAACATTACTTCATTTATTCCTTTTTTGGTAACCGTACGTTCAATGAATCCCCTTTGGTCTGAAAAATTATTGGTAGATGACGATTTGTGGTTGGAGGTTGAACCCTGTTAAATAAGAGGCTACAGTAAGTGGTGAATGGTGGTGGTGATGAGATTTAGCAGAACAAAGGTCTTGGGGTTCAATAAAAACACTGGGTGTTGGTAATGACGGGTTATGAGGGATGGAACTCATATAAATTCAAATGGGTTTAAACAAGGGTTCAATCAAACTACAAACTGTAGTCCAGTCTCTTGAATCAATACATTCTCAGCTTCTTTGTTTCATATAGATTTCCACCCCTCATAATGTGTAGCTGCGTGGGGTTCCATTGGCATTAGGGGTTTAGACAAAGATGATGCTGGGTGCTGTTGATAGGGGTTGTGTGGGTGAGGATGAGCCCCGGTCTGATCCTGATGAGCCTGAGGAGGAAGAGTGACCGAGGAGATGCTCCTTCTCCCTGGGCAGGCAGGGCCCGCTGATGTGCTCGCTGTGGGAGTGGTAGAGACGCATGAAAGACAGGATGGAGTGGGTCAGCCACAATGCTGTCACACTCCACAAAGCAACCTGGAGAGAGAGAGAGAGAGAAAGATTATTATCAGTTAAAGTATATATTATAAGTATTATTGAATAGAGAAACAAAAAGAGAAAGAGAGTTATTACACAATAATAATAATAAGAACACTAATAATAATAATAATAACAACAATGATCATAATAACAATAATAATAACAGCAACAATAATAATAACAAGAAGAAGAAGAAGAAGAGGGTGTAAGGGGAAATAGAGAGCACAGAGGGAGAAAACTGAAACTGAAACTAAATCACAAGTACACTGATTCACTCATGTTAATGCAAAGCAGACAATTTCTATTTTGAGCAGGGAAAGCCCACTGGCATGAGATATGGGCTATGGGGGACTACATACCTCTGCCAGAGTGAGCTCAGTGTAGAAGGAGGACGTCTCTACATCCAGGTACATGGGGACGGACTGGGATTCTGCACAGCTGCACGCAAACAGACAGAGACAGACAAGAAACTGTCAATATTTAACAAGGCAACAGTCAAACCCCTGCAGCTTGACCTTCACACTCACTGCAATGTATGCAACACATCGGTCGATGCACAGAGATTTTCCTGACCAAATTACCTGGCCTGGAAGACCCTAAAGTACGACCTGTTGATATATATGTCTCAGTATATGAACATTACCTGTAGGGTCTGGTGTTGTCGTCTGTGACAGTGTTGCACCAGGAGGCCAGCCCCAGGGAGAGGGTGACACTAGCCCCTCCAGATAGGAACAACACACACAGGCTCAGGATCAGTGTCAGGAAGGCAGAGAACAAGGTGCTGGAAAATAAACATAGTAATAACATTGGTGACTGAACTACTGAAAACATTGTAATTTGAGTAAACTGTTATAACTATGTAATAGCAGTTACCGATGACACATATGACTAACAATGCATTGAACAATTTGATATTTCATAATGGTCATTATTATTATTATCAGGCTAGTTATGTCATTTATGTTTCCATTTGTATCGTTGTTTTTTAAATATTTTATATATATATATTTATTTTTTTAAACAAAAAAAACAACGATATATATATATATATATATATATATATATATATATATATATATATATATAGGCCTACTTTATGTACTATTGTACTATTGATTAACTATTTCAAAGCCTACTCACTCGTCAAGCCGTCCGTGGAGATAGAAGATGCTTCGCCAGCCCTGCGCAGCACCATACAGCACCGTGAAAACACCGACAAAAGTTGCGAACTGGCATGCAGACGGTGGACCCCATTGCTGTACCACCAAGTGTGAAATCTCACCCTGTTCCACAGAAATGTCGGTTCGATTGTCCGTTCTCCAAGAACCAGTGGTGAAAAGCGCACAACGTCCTTTGAAAGCTGAGCCGTTTAGCGCCAGCGGGACAACCACCATCAACCCGGCCAGTACTGACAGGGTGTGGGCTGCGCAGTGAGCCACCAACAGTCGCCGATCAAGCTCCATATCCTAAATCCAAAAGATCGATCAAAACGAACTAAATACAGGATATCTTCAGGCAGTACCGTCCCGTTTGTTCGGTATTATCTTGAATTATTAAACTACCATGTGTCATATTTCTGAAAGAAAACAGGATATTTAAAGAACAGCCTGCACGCAAACTAGCATTACAACACTCCCTTCCCCTTACAAATGTGCCAGTGACGCACTTGCATACGACACATTCTGGACACATTTCCTAGATCAGAGATGCAGTGAATGCTGTCAAAACGGTATCATTTTGCAAATGTATTATTTGACTCAATCAACTGAGTGGTACTTTTTAATCGTGGTACTTTTTAATCAATCATTATCCATAATAGCGACAAATATGTTTTTTTTTTTTGTTATGTAAGATGCATGGGACAGAATGGGGGTATAAAGCCGACCCCCACCTCTTGTCATTTAAAGTCGGTCAGTAGGACAACATTAATCCGATCAAACGTCCTAACAATGGACCATTGCAAAAGTCTGTCCTATAAATCATTTATAGGATTATGTCATATAAATAAGACATACTGCAGCCTAGGTCATCTACAATTTATGAATTATTTTATTTGTTCCAAACAAACTCCTACAAACTTCTAGGACTCTTCATTAATTCACCAAAGACATAAACATTACACCATTTTACTGTACAGTATTGATGAACGCTCTTTCATTGATGGATGCATCACATAGTCATGTCCATGTTACTACAGCAAGTGGCGCAAAAAAAAACAATAAAATCAGTTCCGTTGCAGTCAAATAGGTTGGTTACTCTCACCACAGAAGAAGAAAAAGCAGGAAGTGCCTGTCTGAACACCAATGTTGTGATCGTTTGGATGTGCTCTAGCTAGGTGGACAAGTTCAAATATTTTATTTGTCTTTTGTGTAAAGATCAATAGACTGTAAGGTGAGTCGCTATTACAATTTTTTATAACGGTCAACATATGACCATGTCAATTGGAAGTTACTTTGCATCTTGTTCATTCACATGCGTGTCTATCGCGCAAGCTAGCATAAAAAAACACGTTTTTTCTTGTTAGCTCGTACAGGACCTAGGTAGGACACTCCATATAACGTCTTAGTGAATAAATTGAAATGACTAGCTAGTTTTTCTTTTACAATATATTGTGATTAACATCAAGGGAAGGTTTCAGATTTCAGGGCAATAGCACCTCCAGTTCTTTACTCATTAGAAATTACACGTTTTATTGGTCACATACACATATTTAGCAGATGATATTGCTGGTGTAGCGAAATACTTGTGGCCCTAGCTCCAACAGCGCAGGAACGTTAGTATCTAACAGTTCACAAAAGTACACACATCTCAAAGTAAACGATAGAATTAAGAAATATATAAATATTCGGACGAGCAATTTCGGAGTGGCAGTGAGTAGAATACAGTATATACATATGAAGTGAGTAAAACAGTATGTAAACATTATTAAAGTGAACAATGTTCCATGTCTATGTACATAGGGCAGCAGCCTCTAAGGTGCAGGGTTGAGTAACTGGGTGGTAGCTGGCTAGTGACATTGGATACATTTTGTCTTAAGATTTAGTGTTGGTGTGTACCACCCAAGTAACACAACAATGTGTCTAGTCATCTAATATCATGTCTTCTCGTGTACTTCTGTTCCCATCTCCACTGGCCATCAAGTACCATGGCGAGTCCAGAGCCACCAGGTGGTGAGATTATGGAGCTGGGGGCTGCAGTGGCAAGCTGTTCAGGCTCTTCTTCTACCAGTCCTGGCCCCTCAGGTGCCAAAGTAGACTCCCAGCTCCAAGATGCTATCCACCTAAAAATGGAGGGGAACAAATTCTACAAAGAGAAAAACCTTCGGTCTGCCATTGGACGTTACCACCGTTCGTTGCTCGTTCTGCGTAGTTTAGACTCTGATGTCACTGCGGCAGTGAAGGGGTTTGGTCCTGAGGCTCCTGTGCTCACCGCAGGACAAGAAGAACTACTTAGGAACACACAGGTGGACTGCTACAACAATTTATCAGGTATTACAGGCCTCGATACATGGCATGCAGTGAATAACCCTTTTAAAGTCATGTATAATGCTGAACACAAAGAAACAATCCCCCCTCTTTCTTGACTGACTTTTCTCCCTTTTCTGTCTCACCCCCTTTCTTAGCCTGTCTGTTGCAGAGAGAATGTGTAGACTACAGGCGTGTCCAGGAGTACAGCTTGCGGGTGTTGCAGTGGCGTCCGGGTGACATCAAGGCCCTGTACAGAGCAGGAGTGGCCTCTCTGCAGCTGGGAAACGCACAGAGTGCCAAGCAATACCTCACTCAGGCCAGCAAAGGACAACCCAATGGTAACTCAGCTTTTTGACTGCTCTCCCTACCACAGCCTTTGAGTAAAACAAAACAGTTTATTGATGAGTTGTGAGGGCGTGTTATAGGCATACTATTCTATTCCCCAACAGAATGAAGTAGATCACAATATATTGTATTATTTTTGTGTCTCTATGCTATTCCCATTCCCCTAATGTTGACTGAAATTTGAATAACTTTATTTGTCACTGTGTCTCTTTTAACAGACACTAATGTGAGGAGGCACCTGCAGCAAGCGGAGGATAGGCTGAGCACAGAGTACCAGAAGGAGAAGGCTCTGTACCGAGGCATGTTCTCCTCCAGTCATAGAGCAGGGGAGGGGGCCAGCGGAGGAGTCACCCAGAAATAAGTTCCCATCAGGAGGGATGTTCTGTTGTTTTGACCCTGAGGATTGAGAAGAGCACTGGAGGAGAAAGAGGAAACAAACCTAGACTGGACACCTAAGAGCTACAGCATGTTAGAGGGAATCGGCCTTGGCTAATATTGATCACATAATATATTGATCACATAATGAGTAGATATTTGCCTGATGACCAACAGGAAGCTACGTCGTTGGAGGCTCAAAAGGGTTGAAGGTCAAAGTGAGGGTACTAAAGAGACTGTTTTGTGCACTGTTCAAACTCAAAGTCCTATTATGCCTTCTGAATGTGGTTGTTTCTGGTCTAATGATCAGTCGTGTTACTTTTTGTGTACAAAATGTTTTGATTCAACTTAATAAATATTTTTTGAAATGACAGCGGTAAACTGGCGGTACACTGGCGTTACTACTGCTGCGGTACACTGGCGTTACTGGTGCGGTGCACTGGCGTTACTACTGCTGCGGTACACTGGCGTTACTGGTGCGGTGCACTGGCGTTACTGCTGCGGTACACTGGCGTTACTACTGCTGCGGTACACTGGCGTTACTGGTGCGGTACACTGGCTTTACTGGTGCGGTGCACTGGCGTTACTGCTGCGGTACACTGGCGTTACTGCTGCGGTGCACTGGCGTTACTGCTGCGGTACACTGGCGTTACTGCTGCGGTACACTGGCGTTACTGCTGCGGTAAACTGGCGGTACACTGGCGTTACTACTGCTGCGGTACACTGGCGTTACTGGTGCGGTACACTGGCGTTACTGGTGCGGTGCACTGGCGTTACTGGTGCGGTACACTGGCGTTACTGGTGCGGTACACTGGCGTTACTGGTGCGGTACACTGGCGTTACTACTGGTGCGGTACACTGGCGTTACTACTGCTGCGGTACACTGGCGGTACACTGGCGTTACTGGTGTGGTACACTGGCGTTACTGGTGTGGTACACTGGCGTTACTGGTGCGGTACACTGGCGTTACTACTGCTGCGGTACACTGGCGTTACTACTGCTGCGGTACACTGGCGTTACTACTGCTGCGGTACACTGGCGTTACTGCTGCGGTACACTGCCGTTACTACTGCTGCGGTACACTGGCGTTACTGCTGCTGCGGTACACTGGCGTTACTACTGCTGCGGTACACTGCCGTTACTACTGCTGCGGTACACTGGCGTTACTACTGCTGCGGTACACTGGCGTTACTACTGCTGCGGTACACTGGCGTTACTACTGCTGCGGTACACTGGCGTTACTACTGCTGCGGTACACTGGCGTTACTGCTGCGGTACACTGGCGTTACTACTGCTGCGGTACACTGGCGTTACTACTGCTGCGGTACACTGGCGTTACTGCTGCGGTACACTGGCGTTACTACTGCTGCGGTACACTGGCGTTACTACTGCTGCGGTACACTGGCGTTACTGCTGCGGTACACTGGCGTTACTGCTGCGGTGCACTGGCGTTACTGCTGCGGTGCACTGGCGTTACTGCAGCGGTACACTGGTGTCACTGCAGCGAGGTGGATGGAAGTATTGAGTCAAATAACTTGTATTAGTTGCCTTTTATTAATAATAATCCAAGATACACACATTTGTTTCAAATAACATTTTATTCTTAATGATTACTTTACTGATATCTATTTCAAAATCCTGAGCACAATATTCATTTATACAACATTTTGTTTGCTAATTTTGGTCTTTATAGCCAATATGATTGTACTTCAAAGGCAACATACAGTGTGTAAACTTCTATTTGATATACACTCCGAGAGGAGAACAAGCTCAGACTACCGATAGCTGTGACCGTCCACAGAGATGTCACAGAACTGCATGCAAAGGGGGCCACTCACACAGTCACACACAGTCACATAGTACTACTGAGAGTCAAGTTCAACAGAATCAAGTTTAGAAATGGAAAACATTGGCACCCCCTTATCAGCCAAAATACAACTGCCTGAATATTGACTGTAATTTAGTGGCAAAAACACTTTCTGTGATCTTCTCACTTCCTTGACGTCTTGTGTTTCAAACTGAGAGACCTCACTGAGCTAAACACCCTTCTACTCAGGTCCCTCAGCGAGCGTGAGCGTGTGAGGGGTGCCCTACTTGGAGGGGATGGAGAGAACGATGGGGAGGAGAGAGGAGGAGAGAGGGAGGGACAGCTATCCTCTAGGCTCTGAGAGCTAGAGAGGTGGAAGAGGCTGGCAGTAGAGGACAAGCGCTTTTCTTCTTCTGCTCTTGCTCCAAACACCAACGGACGAACCCCCTCTACACTGAGCTCCATGCCTCTGCCGATGTCCAGGGAGGAGGTCCACTGTGCCCCCCTCAGATGCTCCTCTTTTAGGGCTCGAGGATCCAGCACTTCCCCCTGGGACTCACTGTGGAACAGAGCCTGTCTGGACAGCCTCAGGCTGGAGCTACGCTTGTCCCAGCCACCACCACCACCCTTCCCTTTGCGTTTTGAGGCACTGCTCTCTTTCTGTCGCCTCTCTGTCTCTTTGTTGGCCTGCTGCTTCTCCTTTTGGTAATTTTCCTTCTTTCTCCTGATCCCCTCTCTCTTCCACCTCTCCTTGTTCTCCTCCTCAGCTTCTTTCCCCCATGAATGCCCTTCGAAGTCCCTCCAGAGTTTGTCTGCCCCCTTCTTTGGTGTCTGGGCCGTGTCGTGACTGCCTTCCTCTCCCCAGTTGCTGCTGTAGCACCTCTGTTTCCTGTGGAAGCTGCTCACCGTCGATGCCCTCACCAACTCCCTGGACACATGCTTCCCCTGGTAGAGCCCCTCCCCATCCACCCTCTTCCATCCTTCTCCCTCCCCATCTACCCTCCATCTACCCCCTCCACCCCCTGCACACTGCCGTAGCGACCCCCCTCTGGGCCGGATGCCGCCCCCTTGTGGTGAGCTGCTGTCACTGATGCGAGGCAGGGAGCACTGGAATGGGTCATCCCGCCGGAACACAGAGAATGGAGTAGTGGCGAGGGGGGAGGGCTGGAGAGGGCGGGGTGGGGAGTGTACCCTGGGGTGGTCACGAGACGAGGGGGAGGAGGCAGTAGAGGAGGAGGGGTCGGATGGGGAAGGGGTTTGTTGGCAGTGGAAGGTATGTGTGTGGTGGTGGGTGACATGATGATGGGTAGGTGGATGGGTTGAGGTGGACTGGTAAGGATGATTGGGGCTACTGGAATGGGAACTGGAGGAGTTGGTGACACTGAGGGACAGATGGATCGGCCTCTGGGGGTCGAGGTCAGTCTCGTTACTGGCGTGGAGGTGGCGGACACTGGAATAATCATGATGATGAGACTGGTGGTCATTCCGGGCTGTCTGGCGGGAGGAAGGGGAGGAGCTTTGGCCTTTAAACTCTGACCCCTGACCTTTTCTCTCGGTGTCGCTCTGGAAGCAGTCAACATCCAGCTCCACACCCTGCTCCATCAGCCCCACCACCACAGCCCGGGGCAGGCCAGAGAGACGGGAGATCTCCCCCACCATCACTGAGTCCTCGCTGAGCATACTCGGGCTGGCGTCCGGGACATTGACGCTGGGTTGACTCATTGTCACTTTCCCTGGTGAAGATTCCAATCTACTCCAGTCCACTGAGCGGGAGAATCCTAGACCTGACCCAGCCCCTGACCCGGTGACCTCCAGAGAGCTCCGGTGATTGAGGTTGGAGGGACAGGTTGAGATGCGTGGCCTCACCCTCAGGGCAGGGGTGGGAGTGGCGGCGCTGGAGAGGGAGGAGGTGGAAGGAGAGGGGGAGGCAGTGGGGGTAGCATGGTCACTCCTTAATACACCACTAGTGCTAATACCTTCCTTGGAGTTTGAGTCTAAACCCAGGTTTTTGTTCAGATTGGGGCTGAGGTTGAGACTGAGGTTGAGATGGAGGTTGATTTTGAGATCTTCTCCTGTCGCTGAGGGCAGGTGGCCCAGGTTTATGGAGTTCCTACTGGCCTTCTTACTGATACTGCTGAGGCTGACCCGTGCAGAGTTTCCCAGAAAAGACTTGCAGGGCGTCACACTGCCCCCTGTCAGGTTGGAGGGGGTACTGCAGTTCTCAAAGGCCGACAGCGACTGAGTGGAGCCGTGGCCAGGGGTTCTGGGGACCCTGTGGGAGCCTTGCCTGGGGATGGCGGTAAGGGTGGTGTCAGGGGGGGCAATCCGGCTTCGGTACTGGCGAGCCAGCCTGGTGATGTACTGCTCCAACTGGGTGAAGGTGGAGGGCTGAGGAGGATGGGGGGGCCGGAAGAGGGGAGTGGACTGAGATTCTTCAGCCTGGGTAGAGGAGTCCGGACTCTGCGAGAGGCGAGGGGAGGGAGAGGGGTCCTGACTGTAGGTGAAGAGGGGGCTCTGGAGGGCCACGGCATGGAGGGGACTGGGGTACGGGTACACCTCCTTGGTCCTCCGGGACACCAGGTCAGAACAGAACCTGGGGTCGAGTTGGGGTCGGAGGTCAGGGAGCGGGAGGAGGGAGCCGGCATGGGGGTCGCCCAGGCTGGCGCACAGGTCAGACAGGAAGAAAAGGCTGTTCATTTCCAGGTCAACTGGGATCAAAGGACGAGAGACAGAAAGTTGATGAATGTCAGTCAGCTTATGAAGAAGCAAAAGCATTTATCTAGGACTATGGTCCCAGGACTCCCTGGAAAGCAGTGACATTTATCTAGGACTATGGTCCCAGGACTCCCTGGAAAACAGTGACATTTATCTAGGACTATGGTCCCAGGACTCCCTGGAAAGCAGTGACATTTATCTAGGACTATGGTCCCAGGACTCCCTGGAAAACAGTGACATTTATCTAGGACTATGGTCCCAGGACTCCCTGGAAAGCAGTGACATTTATCTAGGACTATGGTCCCAGGACTCCCTGGAAAGCAGTGACATTTATCTAGGACTATGGTCCCAGGACTCCCTGGAAAGCAGTGACATTTATCTAGGACTATGGTCCCAGGACTCCCTGTAAAACAGTAACATTTATCTAGGACCATGGTCCCAGGACTCCCTGTAAAACAGTGACTGTTATGTCTGAATGGCCTCTACTGGTTAAATACAGATGAACTGTACTGAAGAGTGAGTGCATTTATATTTATCTGACCCGTAGACACTGGTCTCCTATCAGTGATCTCTGTGGTCTCCTCAATGCTCTGAGTTCTTGGCTGCTGCGTGGCCTCCGGCCACTGGGTGTCTCTGTGGTCTGCAGAGAGAGCCCGCTGCTCCCACAGCCTGAAGGCTCCCCCTGAGGGTGGTCCTGGTCCAGCCCGGACTAGCCCACCTTTTACTGGACCCCCCTGGGCCAGGGATGCCTCACTGGACACAGAGTAGCAGGAGTCTGATAGGGAGCTGCCACTGACTGAATAAAAACCTACAGAAGGATGGAGGGTGGGAGAAATAAAGAGGGAGGAAGAGAGATGGGGAGCAAGAAAGGGAGAGAGAGTGTAGCCCCAGAGAGAGAGTGTAGGCCCAGAGAGAGAGTGTAGGCCCAGAGAGAGAGTGTAGCCCCAGAGAGAGAGTGTAGCCCCAGAGAGAGAGTGTAGCCCCAGAGAGAGAGTGTAGGCCCAGAGAGAGAGTGTAGGCCCAGAGAGAGTGTAGCCCCAGAGAGAGAGTGTAGGCCCAGAGAGAGAGTGTAGCCCCAGAGAGAGAGTGTAGGCCCAGAGAGAGAGTGTAGCCCCAGAGAGAGAGTGTAGGCCCAGAGAGAGAGTGTAGGCCCAGAGAGAGAGTGTAGCCCCAGAGAGAGAGTGTAGCCCCAGAGAGAGAGTGTAGGCCCAGAGAGAGAGTGTAGCCCCAGAGAGAGAGTGTAGCCCCAGAGAGAGAGTGTAGGCCCAGAGAGAGAGTGTAGCCCCAGAGAGAGAGTGTAGCCCCAGAGAGAGAGTGTAGGCCCAGAGAGAGAGTGAGAAGGTGGTCACCAGAAAGAGTGATTAAGTGGTGTTAGGAAGATAACAAGAGAGGGGTAAATAAAGGAACAGGGAGAGGAGAGGGTTAATATTTAATATGGCTTTTCAACATGGTGTCTCACAAAGTAAACGAGACTGTGTTATTGGCCAAAGCCAGGCCCAGGTTACAGAATGGGCATGCAGGGCTGGAGGTCAGGGCCCCTTCAGATAACATATGAACACATCACAAGCCCCCTGAAGGTACTGTAGGTGCCCCGGGGCCCCAGAATTGGTAGTCCGGCCCTGGCCAAAGCCCTATGGGTGTCACAGACCACCCCCAAATTACGCCCCCATGGTACGATCACACAACCACACAGCCCATTACCTGAGCTGGGCCTGGAGTAATAGTCCAGCTGGACTGCACCATCAAGGTCTGGGGGTAAGAGCAGGTCAGATGGAGCATCCCAAGAGAGGGTGGAGCAGCGTGAGTTATCCCCACCATCCCCATCAACTCTGGAACGAACCGGCCCATCTCCTCCAGAGTTCCCCCCACTGTCCTTGTCCAACGTGCTGGTGTGGTATGGTAACACTGTTTCTGAAGGAGAAGAGGGAACCTGAAAGACAGAAAACAGGGGTATTCAAGTCACAACTTGTCTTTAAAGAGATGATAATTAGAGAGTGGTGTAGAATGGATCTATAATGTTCTTATTTACTAAACACTGATGTCATCAGCCTTACTGGAAGTTCTAGAACACTCGTGAACATGATGTGTTCTTTCTCCTCGAAAGCCAATACATGACTTTCTTCTTACTTAGATGAATGTGATGACCCTTGACCCCTGCGGTGATGCCCTATATTAGCTGGATAGGGTTATGGGGTGGAGGGGACAACAGGGGGCATTGTTCACAGTCAGGCCTGATCAATCCTCCGTTACTACGGAGATAAACAGGAGACAAAACAGGTGACTCATACTGCCTAACTGAGAGGGGAAGACAGGTCTGTGTCCCAAATGGTACCCTATTCCCTATGGGGCCCATAGGGCAATGGTCAAAAGTAGTGCACTACATAGGGAATAGGGTGCCATTTAGGATGCACCTCCCTCAGAGGGGGAGAGAGGGGGACTTTAAGGAATAATAGGGGAAGACAGATGACTTAACAAAGAGCAGTGAGGGCAGGAGGAGAGGGGGATAAGGGAGGATGACTGGGGGGTGGGGTCAGGAGGAGAGGGGGATAAGGGAGGATGACTGGGGGGTGGGGTCAGGAGGAGAGGGGGATAAGGGAGGATGACGGGGTGGGGTCAGGAGGAGAGGGGGATAAGGGAGTATGACTGGGGGGGTGGGGTCAGGAGGAGAGGGGGATAAGGGAGGATGACGGGGTGGGGTCAGGAGGAGAGGGGGATAAGGGAGGATGACTGGGGGGGTGGGGTCAGGAGGAGAGGGGGATAAGGGAGAATGATGGGGTGGGGTCAGGAGGAGAGGGGGATAAGGGAGGATGACTGGGGGGTGGGGTCAGGAGGAGAGGGGGGATAAGGGAGGATGACGGGGTGGGGTCAGGAGGAGAGGGGGATAAGGGAGGATGACTGGGGGGTGGGGTCAGGAGGAGAGGGGGATAAGGGAGGATGACGGGGTGGGGTCAGGAGGAGAGGGGGATAAGGGAGGATGACGGGGTGGGGTCAGGAGGAGAGGGGGATAAGGGAGGATGACTGGGGGGTGGGGTCAGGAGGAGAGGGGGATAAAGGAGGATGACGGGGTGGGGTCAGGAGGAGAGGGGGATAAGGGAGGATGACGGGGTGGGGTCAGGAGGAGAGGGGGATAAGGGAGGATGACTGGGGGGTGGGGTCAGGAGGAGAGGGGGATAAGGGAGGATGACGGGGTGGGGTCAGGAGGAGAGGGGGATAAGGGAGGATGACGGGGTGGGGTCAGGAGGAGAGGGGGATAAGGGAGGATGATGGGGGTGGGGTCAGGAGGAGAGGGGGATAAGGGAGGATGACGGAGTGGGGTCAGGAGGAGAGGGGGATAAGGGAGGATGACGGGGTGGGGTCAGGAGGAGAGGGGGATAAGGGAGGATGACGGGGTGGGGTCAGGAGGAGAGGGGGATAAGGGAGGATGACGGAGTGGGGTCAGGAGGAGAGGGGGATAAGGGAGGATGACGGGGTGGGGTCAGGAGGAGAGGGGGATAAGGGAGGATGACGGGGTGGGGTCAGGAGGAGAGGGGGATAAGGGAGGATGACAGGGGGTGGGGGCAGGAGGAGAGGGGGATAAGGGAGGATGACAGAGGGGTGGGGTCAGGAGGAGAGGGGGATAAGGGAGGATGACGGGGGTGGGGTCTGGAGGAGAGGGGGATAAGGGAGGATGATGGGGGTGGGTTCAGGAGGATAGGGGATAAGGGAGGATGACAGGGGGTGGGGTCAGGAGGAGAGGGGGATAAGGGAGAATGACAGGGGTGGGGTCAGGAGGAGAGGGGGATAAGGGAGGATGACGGGGTGGGGTCAGGAGGAGAGGGGGATAAGGGAGGATGACAGGGGGTGGGGGCAGGAGGAGAGGGGGATAAGGGAGGATGACGGGGGTGGGGTCTGGAGGAGAGGGGGATAAGGGAGGATGATGGGGGTGGGTTCAGGAGGAGAGGTGATAAGGGAGGATGACAGGGGGGTGGGGTCAGGAGGAGAGGGGGATAAGGGAGGATAAAGGGGTGGGGTCAGGAGGAGAGGGGGATAAGGGAGAATGACAGGGGGTGGGGGCAGGAGGAGAGGGGATAAAGGAGGATGACGGGGTGGGGGCAGGAGGAGAGGGGATAAGGGAGGATGACAGTGGGTGGGGGCAGGAGGAGAGGGGATAAGGGAGAATGACAGGGGGTGGGGGCAGGAGGAGAGGGGATAAGGGAGGATGACTGGGGGCAGGAGGAGAGGGGATAAGGGAGGATGACAGGGGGTGGGGGCAGGAGGAGAGGGGATAAGGGAGGATGACAGGGGGTGGGGGCAGGAGGAGAGGGGGATAAGGGAGGATGACAGGGGGTGGGGGCAGGAGGAGAGGGGATAAGGGAGGATGACAGGGGTGGGGGAAGGGGCAGAAGGGGATAAGGGAGGATGACAGGGGGTGGGGGAAGGAGGAGAGGGGGATAAGGGAGGATGACAGGGGGTGGGGGCAGGAGGAGAGGGGATAAGGGAGGATGACAGGGGGTGGGGGAAGGGGCAGAAGGGGATAAGGGAGGATGACAGGGGGTGGGGGCAGGAGGAGAGGGGGATAAGGGAGGATGACAGGGGGTGGGGGCAGGAGGAGAGGGGATAAGGGAGGATGACAGGGGGTGGGGGAAGGGGCAGAAGGGGATAAGGGAGGATGACAGGGGGTGGGGGAAGGAGGAGAGGGGGATAAGGGAGGATGACAGGGGGTGGGGGCAGGGGCATAAGGGAATGAGGGAGGACGACAGGGGTGGGGGCAGGAGGAGAGGGGGATAGGGGAGAATGACAGGGGGTGGGGATAAGGGAGAATGACAGGGGGTGGGGGCAGGAGCAGAGGGGGATAAGGGAGGATGACAGGGGGTGGGGGCAGGGGCAGAAGGGGATGAGGGAGGACGGCAGGGGTGGGGGCAGGAGGAGAGGGGGATAAGGGAGAATGACAGGGGGTGGGGGATAAGGGAGAATGACAGGGGGTGGGGGCAGGAGCAGAGGGGGATAAGGGAGGATGACAGGGGTGGGGGCAGGAGGAGAGGGGGATAAGGGAGAATGACAGGGGTGGGGTCAGGAGGAGAGGGGGATAAGGGAGGATGACAGGGGGTGGGGGCAGGAGGAGAGGGGGATAAGGGAGGATGACAGGGGTGGGGGCAGGAGGAGAGGGGGATAAGGGAGAATGACAGGGGGTGGGGTCAGGAGGAGAGGGGGATAAGGGAGAATGACAGGGGTGGGGGCAGGAGGAGAGGGGATAAGGGAGGATGACAGGGGTGGGGGCAGGAGGAGAGGGGGATAAGGGAGGATGACAGGGGTGGGGTCAGGAGGAGAGGGGATAAGGGAGGATGACAGGGGTGGGGGCAGGAGGAGAGGGGGATAAGGGAGAATGACAGGGGGTGGGGTCAGGAGGAGAGGGGGATATGGGAGGATGACAGGGGGTGGGGGATAAGGGAGAATGACAGGGGGTGGGGGAGAAGGGAGAATGACAGGGGGTGGGGGCTAAGGGAGGATGACAGGGGGTGGGGGATAAGGGAGGATGACAGGGGGTGGGGGATAAGGGAGGATGACAGGGGGTGGGGATAAGGGAGAATGACAGGGGGTGGGGGAGAAGGGAGAATGACAGGGGGTGGGGGATAAGGGAGGATGACAGGGGGTGGGGGAGAAGGGAGAATGACAGGGGGTGGGGGATAAGGGAGAATGACAGGGGGTGGGGGATAAGGGAGGATGACAGGGGGTGGGGGATAAGGGAGAATGACAGGGGGTGGGGGATAAGGGAGGATGACAGGGGGTGGGGGATAAGGGAGGATGACAGGGGGTGGGGGATAAGGGAGGATGACAGGGGGTGGGGGATAAGGGAGGATGACAGGGGGTGGGGGATAAGGGAGGATGACAGGGGGTGGGGGATAAGGGAGGATGACAGGGGGTGGGGGAGAAGGGAAAACTTTGATCCTGCTTATCTCTTCTTCTTCAGCTTACAAGCTTCATTTTCTCTCTCTCTCTCTCTCTCACTCTCTCTGTCTTCTTCTCTCTCTCTGTCTCCTTCTCTCTCTCCCTGTCTCCTCTCTCTCTGTCTCCTCTCTCTGTCTCCTTCTCTCTCTCTCTCTGTCTCCTCTCTCTCTCTGTCTCCTCTCACTTCTGCTACGAGTGGGGGAGCTAAGGGGAAGTGAGTGGGTGTTTGAGAGTGGGGGAGCTAAGGGTGAGCGAAAAGAGGAGAGTGAAAGAGTGAGTGAGTCAGGAAGAGAACAAGTGTGATGAATACCCTGCTCAACCCCCATAATATCTTAAAGCTACCCCCTCCTCACCATAGCTACAGCTGCTCTCAATTCAATTGAAAGGGCTTTATTGTCATGGGATACACATGTTTACATTGCCAAAGCAAGTGTAATCGATAATATTACAGAAGTGAAATAAACAGTAAAAAATAAACAGTTAACATTACACTCACAAAAGTTCCATAGGAAATGAGACATTTCAAATGTCATATTATGTCTATATACAATGTTGTAACAATGTGCAAATGCTCCGGATCCTGCTCACTCTCCACCCACACAACAGACCTAGCAGAAGAACATTCAACTCATCCAGAGCCTGCCTGCCTGCCTGCCTGCCTGCCTGCCTGTCTGCCACACTCTAAAACACAAATAGCAAATGCCCTAAGATTCGCTCGCACACTAGCGTGCACATGCACACAAACACACACATAGAAAGCGAGCTCATACACACAGTTGCGCAAGTGTGCACGCATACACACACTGGTAACCGTCAGGGCCATGTACAAACACACGTACACCCCCACTCTTCCATGGACATGATGTTACCATAGTGTAAACTTACAGTATGAGATGAGGAAGAGAGAGAGAGAGGCAGGTGGGGGGTGGGGGCCCCTCAGTTCTAACACTACTGTAATATGATGTCCTTCTATGTGAGACAGAGACTCAGTCATTTTCCCTAAAGGTACAATATGTCCACACAATGCAAAGACAAATGACAGAAAATACTCCATTAAGAATGACGGACCACATAATGTGAACGTATAACATACTTTTGTGACGTACTTTCATGAAGCATCTATGTAGGGCTTACGAACACTTTATGAATATTCTATAAAGCCTTTATAAGTTATTTTCTTTTTTGTGACGTTGGGAAAGATAGGCTACATTATTAACAGCACTTGCAGGCAGATATTGGTTATACACCTGCATACTATGCATTATTAATGAATTCTGTTGACTGTAACTGAAGAAGCAGAGGAGCCTGACGTTTCAATCCAAGATAATGCCCTCTGACATCATGTTTATCTGTGTGGGCTGGAGGTTGATATAGGGCCAGCAATACATGTCATGGCGCAAATGTACATAGAAGAATGCTGGTGAGGGTGATCACAGTGTGGGCTTTGGCAGCAAAGCAAGTGTTGATGGGGTACAACAGTACTGTACTACTGTTACCCCACTGTGATAGTTAAAATAGCCACAGAGAGAGAGAGAGAGACAGAGGGAGAAAGAGAGAGACTAACTGCAGTCTGTATATCCAGTCACATTTCCCCTCTATCCTCTTCCCTCTCTGCTCCCCCTCTCCTCTTCTCTCTCTCTTCTCCTCTCTCCTCTCCTCTTCCCTCTCTCCTCTCCTCTTCCCTCTATCCTCTCCTCTTCCCTCTCCCCTCTCCCCTCTCCCTCTCCCCTCTCCCCTCTCTTCTCTTCCCTCTCTCCTCTTCCCTCCTCCTCTCCTCTCCTCTTCCCTCTCCTCTTCCCTCTCTCCTCTCCCCTCTCCTCTCCCCTCTCCTCTTCCCTCTCTCCTCTCCCCTGTCCTCTTCCCTCTCCTCTCCCCTCTCCTCTTCCCTCTCTCCTCTCCCCTGTCCTCTTCCCTCTCCTCTCCCCTCTCCTCTTCCCTCTCTCCTCTCCTCTCCCCTCTCCTCTTCCCTCTCTCCTCTCCCCTCTCCTCTACCCTCTCTCCTCTCCCCTTTCCTCTTCCCTCTCTCCTCTCCTCTTCCCTCTTCTCCTCTCTCCTCTTCCCTCTCTCCTCTCTCCTCTTCCCTCTCTCCTCTTCCCTCTCCTCTCCCATCTCCTCTTCCCTCTCACCTCTTCCCTCTCTCCTCTCTCCTCTTCCCTCTCTTCTCTCCCCAGTGGGCAGAATTGGAGAAGTGATAACGTGTCATGTTGAAAATAACAACAGCAGAAGTAACTTGTCTCTTCATTTGTTGTTTAATATGCAAATCAGGTCTGCGTTGGCGGATGGAAAGGCAGCTACAGCGCTAGTCTCTATGGTGTGGGTGATGACTAATACCATTTAACATAGCTTAGGATGGATGCTGCTGAAAGCCACAGGGAACCTAGAGAATAAATCGATGCAGGGTTTCTGAGAAGGAAAAGGCAGTAAGTAGAATGCTGTGCTGATTCATTCCCTCGGGATATGATGACCATGCTCTATTTGATTAATAAAAGGGAATGACTTGAGTTGTCCCTATTACTGGAGCTAAGTGACTGTTCACCAAACACTGTAACAACAAAGCAGCATGGTAGCCTAACCTACATGAGGTCAGGGGGTTCACAGACTATCAGGTTCAACTTCAGACTTCAAACTCAGGCTATGTGTAGGGCTATGTGTAGGGCTCTGTGTAAGGCTATGTGACCTTCTGCATTCTATTCTTAGTATTGTACCAACTATGCAAGTGAATAACACTAACTTTATTCAATAGGTCTACAACTTACACTTGCACCAAGTTGTTTTACTATGGGGCTTTCCCAATCAAATAAACTTATCTCCCACAAAAAGATCAACCTATTCCCATACTACAGTAGCCTACTTACAAGACGTTTGTTCTATACAGAATATAGAACTCTGTAGAAATCTACAGAATGACCTGACCTAGGAGTAGAATTGTGTCTATAGGGTGTGTACGACAGTGTACATTCTTTACACAGATACATTTCCATGAGATGTCCTTGGGGAAAACTGGAATGTGAAATAGATGTGGGCATTGACACTCATCATATTAGATCCAGAAGGGGACAGAACCATAACACCCGTTGTCTTCTTAACCTTGACTGATACAAGACGGAATTAGAAGCAGTAGAGGCGGATGGATTGCTGTCAATTCTATTAGAATTATTTACACCTTTGTGTAATCAATGTAGCTCCGTGCTTATGACTCCATCGCTCAATCAGTGGAGAAGCGCAGCGCAGCAGTCTGTTTGATGGAACGGGATGGGAATGCCTTACTTGCAGATCAGCATGCATTCATATTTAATAACAACCAATCTTGTCAAGAGATCTGGGTCTACACACACACTGACCTGTTGCCTGCGGGATGTCGCAGAGCCATCCGAGGCTGCGCTCTCCAGGTTTTCCTCCTGTTTATCAGTGATGACAGTCACCGTGGTATCGGTGCTGCTGGTGTCTTTGAGGTCTAGTTCCGCATTGATCATGTCTAGATGTTGTCCCCGGAGCAGGTCCAGCTCTAGGATTCCGGCCAGGGTCGCTTTCAGTCGCTCGCCAATCCGAACCCGCTCGGTGCCCGACCAGAGCGAATTCACACAGCTGCGGCGGCCAGCCATTGTGGCGGCTGAATCGGCGGTGCTTGAAGAGCTTGGTGAGCTCATGAGCTTGGTCTCAATCACAATGGGCTATGGTCCAGCACAAGTCAGTGCAACATATGTTCTGACAATCAACAATAGCAACATTGTATCCTCCCGCCCAGCTCAACCAATGATTTGTTGGCAAAATTGCCGAGCCTACTTAACTATATCTCACCCATAAGACTATAGGCTACATTGAAGCATGCTGACTAAAGATTCACATGTATAACACTAAGGAGATGATCAAATCATATTCCATCTTAATCCTCGATATTGGTTTCATATTATGATCACCCAACTGTAACCGACCAAAAGGGAGGATGTCAGAAACCTGGTAGTGTGGTGCTGGGACAACAACCTCTCCCCCAATGTCAGCAAGACCAAGGAGCTGATTGGGGACTTCAAGAAACAGGGGCTGCAGTGGAGAGGGTCAAGAGTTTCAAGTTCCTCAGTGTCCACATCACTGAGGACTTAACATGTCCCTCTCACACCAGCACAGTCATGAAGAAAGCATGGTAGTGCCTCTTCTCCCTCAGAAGGCTGATACGATTTGGCATGGCCCCTCAGATCCTTAGGAATTTTACAGCTGCAGTCACAGTCTGGTATGGCACCTGCACCTGTAAGGTGACCTGTAAGGCCCTACAGAGGGTGGTTCGGACGGCCCAGAGCGTCACTGGAAGTGAGCTCCAGACGGTGTCTGAGAAAGGCCTGTTCTCCATGCTTTTGCCATAAGATTGTTAAAAGACTAACAACTACTGCCCCCCCCCCCTGCGCTTCTGCTAAAATGATTATTGATTAGATTTATGATTACCGCTACGCTGCTGTTCATTGATTATTGATTAGATTTATGATTACCGCTATGCTGCTGTTCATTGATTATTGATTAGATTTATGATTACCGCTATGCTGCTGTTCATTGATTATTGATTAGATTTATGATTACCGCTACGCTGCTGTTCATTGATTATTGATTGCCATTACTTTTAGTATGTTTCTATTTCATCTTGCTACTGGTCACTATTACTTCAGTTTACATGTACACTATAAATTACCACAAGTATATTACCACTAGATAATTACCACTAGTATATTACAGCTAGTATATTACAACTAGTATATTGTCACTAGTATAGTACCACTAGTATATTACCAAAATATATCAACACTAGTATATTACCACTAGTATATTACCACAGTATATTACCACTAGTATATTACCACTAGTATATTACCACTAGTATATTACCACAGTATATTACCACTAGTATATTACCACTAGTATATTACCACTAGTATATTACCACTAGTATATTACAGCTAGTATATTATAGCTAGTATATTACAGCTAGTATATTACCACTAGTATATTATATATAGTATATTACCACTAGTATATTTCCTCTAGTATTTACCACTAGTATATTACCACTAGTATATTACAAGCTAGCATATTACCACAGTATATTACCACTAGTATATTACCACTAGTATATTACAGCTAGTATATTACCACTAGTATATTACCACTAGTATATTACCACTAGTATATTACAGCTAGTATATTACAAGCTAGCATATTACCACTAGTATATTACAGCTAGTATATTACCACTAGTATATTACCACTAGTATATTACCACTAGCATATTACCACTAGTATATTACAGCTAGTATATTACCACTAGTATATTACCACTAGTATATTACAAGCTAGCATATTACCACAGTATATTACCACTGGTATATTACCACTAGTATATTACAGCTAGTATATTACCACTAGTATATTACAAGCTAGCATATTACCACAGTATATTACCACTAGTATATTACCACTAGTATATTACCACTAGTATATTACCACTAATATATTACAGCTAGTATATTACCACTAGTATATTACCACTAATATATTACAGCTTGTATATTACCACTAGTATATTACAGCTAGTATATTACCACTAGTATATTACCACTAGTATATTACCACTAGTATATTACAACTAGTATATTACCACTAGTATATTACAACTAGTATATTGTCACTAGTATAGTACCACTAGTATATTACCACAATATATCAACACTAGTATATTACCACTAGTATATTACCACAGTATATTACCACTAGTATATTACCACTAGTATATTACCACTAGTATATTACCACAGTATATTACCACTAGTATATTACCACTAGTATATTACCACTAGTATATTACCACTAGTATATTACAACTAGTATATTACCACTAGTATATTACCACTAGTATATTACAGCTAGTATATTACCACTAGTATATTACAGCTAGTATATTACCACTAGTATATTACCACTAGTATATTACCACTAGTATATTACAGCTAGTATATTACCACTAGTATATTACCACTAGTATATTACCACTAGTATATTACAGCTAGTATATTACCACTAGTATATTACCACTAATATATTACAGCTAGTATATTACCACTAGTATATTACAGCTAGTATATTTCCACTAGTATATTACAGCTAGTATATTACCACTAGTATATTACAGCTAGTATATTACCACTAGTATATTACCACTAGTATATTACAGCTAGTATATTACCACTAGTATATTACCACTAGTATATTACAGCTAGTATATTACCACTAGTATATTACAGCTAGTATATTTCCACTAGTATATTACAGCTAGTATATTACCACTAGTATATTACAGCTAGTATATTACAGCTAGTATATTACCACTAATATATTACAGCTAGTATATTACCACTAGTATATTACCATTAATATATTACAGCTAGTATATTACCACTAGTATATTACAGCTAGTATATTACCACTAGTATATTACCACAGTATATTACCACTAGTATATTACCACTAGTATATTACCACTAGTATATTACCACTAGTATATTACAGCTAGTATATTATAGCTAGTATATTACAGCTAGTATATTACCACTAGTATATTATATATAGTATATTACCACTAGTATATTTCCTCTAGTATTTACCACTAGTATATTACCACTAGTATATTACAAGCTAGCATATTACCACAGTATATTACCACTAGTATATTACCACTAGTATATTACAGCTAGTATATTACCACTAGTATATTACCACTAGTATATTACCACTAGTATATTACCACTAGTATATTACAGCTAGTATATTACAAGCTAGCATATTACCACTAGTATATTACAGCTAGTATATTACCACTAGTATATTACCACTAGTATATTACCACTAGTATATTACCACTAGCATATTACCACTAGTATATTACAGCTAGTATATTACCACTAGTATATTACCACTAGTATATTACAAGCTAGCTTATTACCACAGTATATTACCACTGGTATATTACCACTAGTATATTACAGCTAGTATATTACCACTAGTATATTACAAGCTAGCATATTACCACAGTATATTACCACTAGTATATTACCACTAGTATATTACCACTAGTATATTACCACTAATATATTACAGCTAGTATATTACCACTAGTATATTACCACTAATATATTACAGCTAGTATATTACCACTAGTATATTACAGCTAGTATATTACCACTAGTATATTACCACTAGTATATTACCACTAGTATATTACAACTAGTATATTACCACTAGTATATTACAACTAGTATATTGTCACTAGTATAGTACCACTAGTATATTACCACAATATATCAACACTAGTATATTACCACTAGTATATTACCACAGTATATTACCACTAGTATATTACCACTAGTATATTACCACTAGTATATTACCACAGTATATTACCACTAGTATATTACCACTAGTATATTACCACTAGTATATTACCACTAGTATATTACAACTAGTATATTACCACTAGTATATTACCACTAGTATATTACAGCTAGTATATTACCACTAGTATATTACAGCTAGTATATTACCACTAGTATATTACCACTAGTATATTACCACTAGTATATTACAGCTAGTATATTACCACTAGTATATTACCACTAGTATATTACCACTAGTATATTACAGCTAGTATATTACCACTAGTATATTACCACTAATATATTACAGCTAGTATATTACCACTAGTATATTACAGCTAGTATATTTCCACTAGTATATTACAGCTAGTATATGACCACTAGTATATTACAGCTAGTATATTACCACTAGTATATTACCACTAGTATATTACAGCTAGTATATTACCACTAGTATATTACCACTAGTATATTCCAGCTAGTATATTACCACTAGTATATTACAGCTAGTATATTTCCACTAGTATATTACAGCTAGTATATTACCACTAGTATATTACAGCTAGTATATTACAGCTAGTATATTACCACTAATATATTACAGCTAGTATATTACCACTAGTATATTACCATTAATATATTACAGCTAGTATATTACCACTAGTATATTACAGCTAGTATATTACCACTAGTATATTACCACAGTATATTACCACTAGTATATTACCACTAGTATATTACCACTAGTATATTACCACAGTATATTACCACTAGTATATTACCACTAGTATATTACCACTAGTATATTACCACTAGTATATTACAGCTAGTATATTATAGCTAGTATATTACAGCTAGTATATTACCACTAGTATATTATATATAGTATATTACCACTAGTATATTTCCTCTAGTATTTACCACTAGTATATTACCACAGTATATTACCACTAGTATATTACCACTAGTATATTAACACTAGTATATTACCACTAGTATATTACAGCTAGTATATTATAGCTAGTATATTACAGCTAGTATATTACCACTAGTATATTATATATAGTATATTACCACTAGTATATTTCCTCTAGTATTTACCACTAGTATATTACCACTAGTATATTACAAGCTAGCATATTACCACAGTATATTACCACTAGTATATTACCACTAGTATATTACAGCTAGTATATTACCACTAGTATATTACCACTAGTATATTACCACTAGTATATTACCACTAGTATATTACAGCTAGTATATTACAAGCTAGCATATTACCACTAGTATATTACAGCTAGTATATTACCACTAGTATATTACCACTAGTATATTACCACTAGTATATTACCACTAGCATATTACCACTAGTATATTACAGCTAGTATATTACCACTAGTATATTACCACTAGTATATTACAAGCTAGCTTATTACCACAGTATATTACCACTGGTATATTACCACTAGTATATTACAGCTAGTATATTACCACTAGTATATTACAAGCTAGCATATTACCACAGTATATTACCACTAGTATATTACCACTAGTATATTACCACTAATATATTACAGCTAGTATATTACCACTAGTATATTACCACTAATATATTACAGCTAGTATATTACCACTAGTATATTACAGCTAGTATATTACCACTAGTATATTACCACTAGTATATTACCACTAGTATATTACAACTAGTATATTACCACTAGTATATTACAACTAGTATATTGTCACTAGTATAGTACCACTAGTATATTACCACAATATATCAACACTAGTATATTACCACTAGTATATTACCACAGTATATTACCACTAGTATATTACCACTAGTATATTACCACTAGTATATTACCACAGTATATTACCACTAGTATATTACCACTAGTATATTACCACTAGTATATTACCACTAGTATATTACAACTAGTATATTACCACTAGTATATTACCACTAGTATATTACAGCTAGTATATTACCACTAGTATATTACAGCTAGTATATTACCACTAGTATATTACCACTAGTATATTACCACTAGTATATTACAGCTAGTATATTACCACTAGTATATTACCACTAGTATATTACCACTAGTATATTACAGCTAGTATATTACCACTAGTATATTACCACTAATATATTACAGCTAGTATATTACCACTAGTATATTACAGCTAGTATATTTCCACTAGTATATTACAGCTAGTATATTACCACTAGTATATTACAGCTAGTATATTACCACTAGTATATTACCACTAGTATATTACAGCTAGTATATTACCACTAGTATATTACCACTAGTATATTCCAGCTAGTATATTACCACTAGTATATTACAGCTAGTATATTTCCACTAGTATATTACAGCTAGTATATTACCACTAGTATATTACAGCTAGTATATTACAGCTAGTATATTACCACTAATATATTACAGCTAGTATATTACCACTAGTATATTACCATTAATATATTACAGCTAGTATATTACCACTAGTATATTACAGCTAGTATATTACCACTAGTATATTACCACAGTATATTACCACTAGTATATTACCACTAGTATATTACCACAGTATATTACCACTAGTATATTACCACTAGTATATTACCACTAGTATATTACCACTAGTATATTACAGCTAGTATATTATAGCTAGTATATTACAGCTAGTATATTACCACTAGTATATTACAGCTAGTATATTATAGCTAGTATATTACAGCTAGTATATTACCACTAGTATATTATATATAGTATATTACCACTAGTATATTTCCTCTAGTATTTACCACTAGTATATTACCACTAGTATATTACAAGCTAGCATATTACCACAGTATATTACCACTAGTATATTACCACTAGTATATTACAGCTAGTATATTACCACTAGTATATTACCACTAGTATATTACCACTAGTATATTACCACTAGTATATTACAGCTAGTATATTACAAGCTAGCATATTACCACTAGTATATTACAGCTAGTATATTACCACTAGTATATTACCACTAGTATATTACCACTAGTATATTACCACTAGCATATTACCACTAGTATATTACAGCTAGTATATTACCACTAGTATATTACCACTAGTATATTACAAGCTAGCATATTACCACAGTATATTACCACTGGTATATTACCACTAGTATATTACAGCTAGTATATTACCACTAGTATATTACAAGCTAGCATATTACCACAGTATATTACCACTAGTATATTACCACTAGTATATTACCACTAGTATATTACCACTAATATATTACAGCTAGTATATTACCACTAGTATATTACCACTAGTATATTACCACTAGCATATTACCACTAGTATATTACAGCTAGTATATTACCACTAGTATATTACCACTAGTATATTACAAGCTAGCATATTACCACAGTATATTACCACTGGTATATTACCACTAGTATATTACAGCTAGTATATTACCACTAGTATATTACAAGCTAGCATATTACCACAGTATATTACCACTAGTATATTACCACTAGTATATTACCACTAGTATATTACCACTAATATATTACAGCTAGTATATTACCACTAGTATATTACCACTAATATATTACAGCTAGTATATTACCACTAGTATATTACAGCTAGTATATTACCACTAGTATATTACCACTAGTATATTACCACTAGTATATTACAACTAGTATATTACCACTAGTATATTACAACTAGTATATTGTCACTAGTATAGTACCACTAGTATATTACCACAATATATCAACACTAGTATATTACCACTAGTATATTACCACAGTATATTACCACTAGTATATTACCACTAGTATATTACCACTAGTATATTACCACAGTATATTACCACTAGTATATTACCACTAGTATATTACCACTAGTATATTACCACTAGTATATTACAACTAGTATATTACCACTAGTATATTACCACTAGTATATTACAGCTAGTATATTACCACTAGTATATTACAGCTAGTATATTACCACTAGTATATTACCACTAGTATATTACAGCTAGTATATTACCACTAGTATATTACCACTAATATATTACAGCTAGTATATTACCACTAGTATATTACAGCTAGTATATTTCCACTAGTATATTACAGCTAGTATATTACCACTAGTATATTACAGCTAGTATATTACCACTAGTATATTACCACTAGTATATTACAGCTAGTATATTACCACTAGTATATTACCACTAGTATATTACAGCTAGTATATTACCACTAGTATATTACAGCTAGTATATTTCCACTAGTATATTACAGCTAGTATATTACCACTAATATATTACAGCTAGTATATTACCACTAGTATATTACCACTAGTATATTACAACTAGTATATTACCACTAGTATATTACAACTAGTATATTGTCACTAGTATAGTACCACTAGTATATTACCACAATATATCAACACTAGTATATTACCACTATTATATTACCACAGTATATTACCACTAGTATATTACCACTAGTATATTACCACTAGTATATTACCACAGTATATTACCACTAGTATATTACCACTAGTATATTACCACTAGTATATTACCACTAGTATATTACAACTAGTATATTACCACTAGTATATTACCACTAGTATATTACAGCTAGTATATTACCACTAGTATATTACAGCTAGTATATTACCACTAGTATATTACCACTAGTATATTACCACTAGTATATTACAGCTAGTATATTACCACTAGTATATTACCACTAGTATATTACCACTAGTATATTACAGCTAGTATATTACCACTAGTATATTACAGCTAGTATATTTCCACTAGTATATTACAGCTAGTATATTACCACTAGTATGTTACAGCTAGTATATTACCACTAGTATATTACCACTAGTATATTACAGCTAGTATATTACCACTAGTATATTACCACTAGTATATTACAGCTAGTATATTACCACTAGTATATTACCACTAGTATATTACAGCTAGTATATTACCACTAGTATATTACCACTAGTATATTACCACTAGTATATTACCACTAGTATATTACAGCTAGTATATTATAGCTAGTATATTACCACTAATATATTGTCACTAGTATATTACCACTAGTATATTACCACTAGTATATTACCACTAGTATATTACAACTAGTATATTACCACTAGTATATTACCACTAGTATATTACAGCTAGTATATTATAGCTAGTATATTACCACTAATATATTGTCACTAGTATATTACCACTAGTATATTACAGCTAGTATATTACAGCTAGTATATTACCACTAGTATATTACAGCTAGTATATTATAGCTAGTATATTACCACTAGTATATTACCATAACTATTTATACACTGAGTATACCAAACATTAAGAACACCTTCCTAATATTGAGTTGCACTTGCACACCCCATTTTCACTCAGAACAGCCTACAGGGTGTCGAAAGCATTCCCCAGGGAGGCTGGCCCATGTTTACTCCAACAACTCCCACAGTTGTGTCATGTTGGCTGGATGTCCTTAGGGTGGACCATTCTTGATACACACGGGAAACTGTTTAGGGTGAAAAATACAAATCACTGCACATCTCCACAGCTGCGTCTGGCACCTACTACCATACCCCGTTGAAAGGCACTTAAATATTTTGTCTTGGGCATTCACCCTCTGAATGGCACACACAAAATCCACATCTCAATTGTCTCAAGGCTTAAAAATCCTTCTTTAACCTGTCTCCTCCCCTTCATCTACACTGATTGAAGTGGATTTAACAGGTGACATCAATAAGGGAACGTAGCTTTCACCTGGTCAGTCCATGTCATGGAAAGAGCAGGTGTTCTTAATAATTTGTACACTCGGTGTATAGTCCTGCAGCCAGTCACTTTTCAGCCCTGTTTACATATATCTGTGTATCACGCCTACATGGACACTCTGGCACACACACTCACCACCACTTATGCTGCTGCCATACTGTTTACTATTATTATTCTTATTGTTTATCCTGCTACCAGTGACTTTCTCCTCATCTCCCACCTACATGATAGATTTCTACCTCAATACTCCAGTATCTCTGCACATTGTACATGTGGTATTGGCACTGACCCTGTATACAGCTTCCTCTCTTATGTCTCATGTCTTCTTTATTATACAGTGCCTCTGGAAAGTATTCACACCCCTGGACTTTTTCCATGTTTAAATCATCAATCTACACACAATACCCCATAATGACAAAGTGAAAACAGGTTTTTAGAAATGTTTGCAATTTTATTAAAAATTTAAAACAGAAATACCTTATTTACATAAGTATTCATACCCTTTGATATTGAGCTCAGGTGCATCCTATTTCCAATGATTATCCCTGAGATGCTTCTACAACTTGATTTGAGTCCACCTGTGGTATATTCAATTGATTGGACATGATTTGGAAAGGCACACACCTGTCTATATAAGGTCCCACAGTTGACAGTCCAACTGAGCAATCGGGGGACAAGGGCCTTGGTCAGGGAGGTGACCAGGAACCCGATGGTCACAGACAGAGCTTTAGAGTTCCTCGGTGGAGATGGGAGAACCTTCCAGAAGGACAACCATCTATGCAGCACTCCACCAATCGGGCCTTTATGGTAGAGTGGCCAGACTGAAGCCACTCCTCCGTAAAAGGCACATGACAGCCCGCTTGGAGTTTGCTAAAAGACACCTAAAGACTCTCAGACCATGAGAAACAAGATTCTCTGGTCTGATGAAACCAAGATTGAACTATTTTCCTGAATGCCAAGCGTCACATCTGGATGAAACCTGGCGCCATCCCTACGGTGAAGCATGGTGGTGGCAGCATCATGCTGTGGGGATGTTTTCAGTGTCAGGGACTGGGATACTAGTCAGGATCGAGGGAAAGATGAACGGAGCAAAGTATAGAGAGATTCTTGATGAAAACCTGCTCCAGAGCGCTCAGGACCTCAGACTGGGGCGAAGGTTCCCTTCCAACCGGACAACGACCCTAAGCACACAGCCAAGACAATGCAGGAGTGGCTTCGGGACAAGTCTCTGAATATCCTTGAGTGGCCCAGCCAGAGCCCGGACTTGAACCTGATCAAACATCTCTGGAGAGACTTGAAAATAGCTGGGCAGCAACGCTCCCCATACAAACTGAATGAGCTTGAGAGGATCTGCAGAGAAGAATGGGAGAAACTCCCCAAATAAAGGGTTTGCCAAGCTTGTAGCGTCATACCCAAGAAGACTCGAGGCTGTTATTGCTGCCAAAGGTGCTTCAACAAAGTACTGAGTAAAGGGTCCAAATGCTTATGTAAATGTGATATTTCAGCTGTTGTGTTTTTATACATTTGCAAAAATTTCTATAAACGTGTTTTTGCTTTTTCATTATGGGGTTTTGTGTGTATATTGATGAGGCAAAATGTTGTTTAAATACATTTTAGAATGAGGCTGTAAAGTAACAAATCGTGGAAAAAGTCAAGGGGTCTGAATACTTTCCAAATGCACTGTATCTGTGACCAACAGATGCATATCTGTTTTCCGAGTCATGTGAAATATATAGATTAGGGCATAATGAATTTATTTCACTTCACTGATTTCCTTTTATGAACTGCAACTCAGTAAAATATTTGAAATTGTTGCATGTTGCGTTTATATGTTTGTTCAGTGTAGTATATTTAGTCTACATGTTTACTAGGTCTGTTATTGTGAGTCTTCGGAAATTAAAGGTTCACATAACAGTTGCATCAATCACCTATTTGGGTTACAGTATGGGATAGGTTCTGTCCCTTTGGGTTACAGTATGGGATAGGTTCTGTCCCTTTGGGTTACAGTATGGGATAAGTTCTGTCCCTTTGGGTTACAGTATGGGATAGGTTCTGTCCCTTTGGGTTACAGTATGGGATAAGTTCTGTCCCTTTGGGTTACAGTATGGGATAGGTTCTGTCCCTTTGGGTTACAGTATGGGATAAGTTCTGTCCCTTTGGGTTACAGTATGGGATAGGTTCTGTCCCTTTGGGTTACAGTATGGGATAAGTTCTGTCCCTTTGGGTTACAGTATGGGATAGGTTCTGTCCCTTTGGGTTACAGTATGGGATAAGTTCTGTCCCTTTGGGTTACAGTATGGGATAGGTTCTGTCCCTTTGGGTTACAGTATGGGATAGGTTCTGTCCCTTTGGGTTACAGTATGGGATAGGTTATGTCCCTTTGGATTACAGTATGGGATAAGTTCTGTCCCTTTGGGTTACAGTATGGGATAAGTTCTGTCCCTTTGGGTTACAGTATGGGATAGGTTCTGTCCCTTTGGGTTACAGTATGGGATAGGTTATGTCCCTTTGGGTTACAGTATGGGATAGGTTCTGTCCCTTTGGGTTACAGTATGGAATAAGTTCTGTCCCTTTGGGTTACAGTATGGGATAGGTTCTGTCCCTTTGGGTTACAGTATGGGATAGGTTCTGTCCCTTTGGGTTACAGTATGGGATAAGTTCTGTCCCTTTGGGTTACAGTATGGGATAGGTTCTGTCCCTTTGGGTTACAGTATGGGATAGGTTCTGTCCCTTTGGGTTACAGTATGGGATAAGTTCTGTCCCTTTGGGTTACAGTATGGGATAAGTTCTGTCCCTTTGGGTTACAGTATGGGATAGGTTCTGTCCCTTTGGGTTACAGTATGGGATAAGTTCTGTCCCTTTGGGTTACAGTATGGGATAGGTTCTGTCCCTTTGGGTTACAGTATGGGATAGGTTCTGTCCCTTTGGGTTACAGTATGGGATAGGTTCTGTCCCTTTGGGTTACAGTATGGGATAGGTTCTGTCCCTTTGGGTTACAGTATGGGGTAAGTTCTGTCCCTTTCGGTTACAGTATGGGATAAGTTCTGTCCCTTTGGGTTACAGTATGGGATAAGTTCTGTCCCTTTGGGTTACAGTATGGGATAAGTTCTGTCCCTTTGGGTTACCGTATGGGATAAGTTCTGTCCCTTTGGGTTACCGTATGGGATAAGTTCTGTCCCTTTGGGTTACCGTATGGGATAAGTTCTGTCCCTTTGGGTTACCGTATGGGATAAGTTTTGTCCCTTTGGGTTACAGTATGGGATAAGTTCTGTCCCTTTGGGTTACAGTATGGGATAAGTTCTGTCCCTTTGGGTTACCGTATGGGATAAGTTCTGTCCCTTTGGGTTACAGTATGGGATAAGTTCTGTCCCTTTGGGTTACCGTATGGGATAAGTTCTGTCCCTTTGGGTTACCGTATGGGATAAGTTCTGTCCCTTTGGGTTACAGTATGGGATAGGTTCTGTCCCTTTGGGTTACAGTATGGGATAAGTTCTGTCCCTTTGGGTTACAGTATGGGATAAGTTCTGTCCCTTTGGGTTACAGTATGGGATAAGTTCTGTCCCTTTGGGTTACAGTATGGGATAAGTTCTGTCCCTTTGGGTTACCGTATGGGATAAGTTCTGTCCCTTTGGGCTACAGTATGGGATAGGTTCTGTCCCTTTGGGTTACAGTATGGGATAGGTTCTGTCCCTTTGGGTTACAGTATGGGATAGGTTCTGTCCCTTTGGGTTACAGTATGGGATAGGTTCTGTCCCTTTGGGTTACAGAATGGGATAGGTTCTGTCCCTTTGGGTTACAGTATAGGATAGGTTCTGTCCCTTTGGGTTACAGTATGGGATAGGTTCTGTCCCTTTGGGTTACAGTATGGGATAGGTTCTGTCCCTTTGGGTTACAGTATGGGATAGGTTCTGTCCCTTTGGGTTACAGTATGGGATAGGTTCTGTCCCTTTGGGTTACAGTATGGGATAGGTTCTGTCCCTTTGGGTTACAGTATGGAATAAGTTCTGTCCCTTTGGGTTACAGTATGGGATAGGTTCTGTCCCTTTGGGTTACAGTATGGGATAGGTTCTGTCCCTTTGGGTTACAGTATGGGATAAGTTCTGTCCCTTTGGGTTACCGTATGGGATAAGTTCTGTCCCTTTGGGTTACAGTATGGGATAAGTTCTGTCCCTTTGGGTTACCGTATGGGATAAGTTCTGTCCCTTTGGGTTACAGTATGGGATAAGTTCTGTCCCTTTGGGTTACAGTATGGGATAAATTCTGTCCCTTTGGGTTACATTATGGGATAAGTTCTGTCCCTTTGGGTTACAGTATGGGATAGGTTCTGTCCCTTTAGGTTACAGTATGGGATGAGTTCTGTCCCTTGGGTTACAGTATGGGATAGGTTCTGTCCCTTTGGGTTACAGTATGGGATAGGTTCTGTCCCTTTGGGTTACAGTATGGGATAGGTTCTGTCCCTTTGGGTTACAGTATGGGATAGGTTCTGTCCCTTTGGGTTACAGTATGGGATAGGTTCTGTCCCTTTGGGTTACAGTATGGGATAGGTTCTGTCCCTTTGGGTTACAGTATGGGATAAGTTCTGTCCCTTTGGGTTACAGTATGGGATAAGTTCTGTCCCTTTGGGTTACAGTATGGGATAAGTTCTGTCCCTTTGGGTTACAGTATGGGATAAGTTCTGTCCCTTTGGGTTACCGTATGGGATAAGTTCTGTCCCTTTGGGTTACCGTATGGGATAAGTTCTGTCCCTTTGGGTTACAGTATGGGATAAGTTCTGTCCCTTTGGGTTACAGTATGGGATAAGTTCTGTCCCTTTGGGTTACCGTATGGGATAAGTTCTGTCCCTTTGGGTTACAGTATGGGATAAGTTCTGTCCCTTTGGGTTACCGTATGGGATAAGTTCTGTCCCTTTGGGTTACCGTATGGGATAAGTTCTGTCCCTTTGGGTTACAGTATGGGATAGGTTCTGTCCCTTTGGGTTACAGTATGGGATAAGTTCTGTCCCTTTGGGTTACAGTATGGGATAAGTTCTGTCCCTTTGGGTTACCGTATGGGATAAGTTCTGTCCCTTTGGGTTACAGTATGGGATAAGTTCTGTCCCTTTGGGTTACCGTATGGGATAAGTTCTGTCCCTTTGGGTTACAGTATGGGATAAGTTCTGTCCCTTTGGGTTACAGTATGGGATAAGTTCTGTCCCTTTGGGTTACAGTATGGGATAAGTTCTGTCCCTTTGGGTTACCGTATGGGATAAGTTCTGTCCCTTTGGGTTACAGTATGGGATAAGTTCTGTCCCTTTGGGTTACCGTATGGGATAAGTTCTGTCCCTTTGGGTTACCGTATGGGATAAGTTCTGTCCCTTTGGGTTACAGTATGGGATAAGTTCTGTCCCTTTGGGTTACAGTATGGGATAAGTTCTGTCCCTTTGGGTTACAGTATGGGATAAGTTCTGTCCCTTTGGGTTACAGTATGGGATAAGTTCTGTCCCTTTGGGTTACCGTATGGGATAAGTTCTGTCCCTTTGGGTTACAGTATGGGATAAGTTCTGTCCCTTTGGGTTACCGTATGGGATAAGTTCTGTCCCTTTGGGTTACCGTATGGGATAAGTTCTGTCCCTTTGGGTTACAGTATGGGATAGGTTCTGTCCCTTTGGGTTACAGTATGGGATAAGTTCTGTCCCTTTGGGTTACAGTATGGGATAAGTTCTGTCCCTTTGGGTTACAGTATGGTATAAGTTCTGTCCCTTTGGGTTACAGTATGGGATAAGTTCTGTCCCTTTGGGTTACAGTATGGGATAAGTTCTGTCCCTTTGGGTTACAGTATGGGATAAGTTCTGTCCCTTTGGGTTACAGTATGGGATAAGTTCTGTCCCTTTGGGTTACAGTATGGGATAAGTTCTGTCCAATTTGGGTTACAGTATGGGATAAATTCTGTCCCTTTGGGTTACAGTATGGGATAAGTTCAGTCCCTTTGGGTTACAGTATGAGATAAGTTCTGTCCCTTTGGGTTACAGTATGGGATAGGTTCTGTCCCTTTGGGTTACAGTATGGAATTAGTTCTGTCCCTTTGGGTTACAGTATGGGATAAGTTCTGTCCCTTTGGGTTACAGTATGGGATAAGTTCTGTCCCTTTGGGTTACAGTATGGGATAAGTTCTGTCCCTTTGGGTTACAGTATGGAATAAGTTCTGTCCCTTTGGGTTACAGTATGGAATAAGTTCTGTCCCTTTGGGTTACAGTATGGGATAAATTCTGTCCCTTTGGGTTACATTATGGGATAAGTTCTGTCCCTTTGGGTTACAGTATGGGATAGGTTCTGTCCCTTTAGGTTACAGTATGGATGAGTTCTGTCCCTTGGGTTACAGTATGGGATAGGTTCTGTCCCTTTGGGTTACAGTATGGGATAGGTACTGTCCCTTTGGGTTACAGTATGGGATAGGTTCTGTCCCTTTGGGTTACAGTATGGGATAGGTTCTGTCCCTTTGGGTTACAGTATGGGATAGGTTCTGTCCCTTTGGGTTACAGTATGGGATAGGTTCTGTCCCTTTGGGTTACAGTATGGGATAGGTTCTGTCCCTTTGGGTTACAGTATGGGATAGGTTCTGTCCCTTTGAGTTACAGTATGGGATAGGTTCTGTCCCTTTGGGTTACAGTATGGGATAGGTTCTGTCCCTTTGGGTTACAGTATGGGATAAGTTCTGTCCCTTTGGGTTACAGTATGGGATAAGTTCTGTCCCTTTGGGTTACAGTATGGGATAAGTTCTGTCCCTTTGGGTTACAGTATGGGATAAGTTCTGTCCCTTTGGGTTACCGTATGGGATAAGTTCTGTCCCTTTGGGTTACCGTATGGGATAAGTTCTGTCCCTTTGGGTTACAGTATGGGATAAGTTCTGTCCCTTTGGGTTACAGTATGGGATAAGTTCTGTCCCTTTGGGTTACCGTATGGGATAAGTTCTGTCCCTTTGGGTTACAGTATGGGATAAGTTCTGTCCCTTTGGGTTACCGTATGGGATAAGTTCTGTCCCTTTGGGTTACAGTATGGGATAAGTTCTGTCCCTTTGGGTTACAGTATGGGATAAATTCTGTCCCTTTGGGTTACAGTATGGGATAAGTTCTGTCCCTTTGGGTTACAGTATGGGATAAGTTCTGTCCCTTTGGGTTACCGTATGGGATAAGTTCTGTCCCTTTGGGTTACAGTATGGGATAAGTTCTGTCCCTTTGGGTTACCGTATGGGATAAGTTCTGTCCCTTTGGGTTACCGTATGGGATAAGTTCTGTCCCTTTGGGTTACAGTATGGGATAGGTTCTGTCCCTTTGGGTTACTGTATGGGATAAGTTCTGTCCCTTTGGGTTACAGTATGGGATAAGTTCTGTCCCTTTGGGTTACAGTATGGTATAAGTTCTGTCCCTTTGGGTTACAGTATGGGATAAGTTCTGTCCCTTTGGGTTACAGTATGGGATAAGTTCTGTCCCTTTGGGTTACAGTATGGGATAAGTTCTGTCCCTTTGGGTTACAGTATGGGATAAGTTCTGTCCCTTTGGGTTACAGTATGGGATAAATTCTGTCCCTTTGGGTTACAGTATGGGATAAGTTCTGTCCCTTTGGGTTACAGTATGAGATAAGTTCTGTCCCTTTGGGTTACAGTATGGGATAGGTTCTGTCCCTTTGGGTTACAGTATGGAATTAGTTCTGTCCCTTTGGGTTACAGTATGGGATAAGTTCTGTCCCTTTGGGTTACAGTATGGTATAAGTTCTGTCCCTTTGGGTTACAGTATGAGATAAGTTCTGTCCCTTTGGGTTACAGTATGGGATAGGTTCTGTCCCTTTGGGTTACAGTATGGGATAAGTTCTGTCCCTTTGGGTTACAGTATGGGATAAGTTCTGTCCCTTTGGGTTACAGTATGGTATAAGTTCTGTCCCTTTGGGTTACAGTATGGGATAAGTTCTGTCCCTTTGGGTTACAGTATGGGATAAGTTCTGTCCCTTTGGGTTACAGTATGGGATAAGTTATGTCCCTTTGGGTTACAGTATGGGATAAGTTATGTCCCTTTGTGTTACAGTATGGGATAAGTTCTGTCCCTTTGGGTTACAGTATGGGATAAGTTCTGTCCCTTTGGGTTACAGTATGGGATAAATTCTGTCCCTTTGGGTTACAGTATGGGATAAGTTCAGTCCCTTTGGGTTACAGTATGAGATAAGTTCTGTCCCTTTGGGTTACAGTATGGGATAGGTTCTGTCCCTTTGGGTTACAGTATGGAATTAGTTCTGTCCCTTTGGGTTACAGTATGGGATAAGTTCTGTCCCTTTGGGTTACAGTATGGGATAAGTTCTGTCCCTTTGGGTTACAGTATGGTATAAGTTCTGTCCCTTTGGGTTACAGTATGAGATAAGTTCTGTCCCTTTGGGTTACAGTATGGGATAGGTTCTGTCCCTTTGGGTTACAGTATGGGATAAGTTCTGGCCATTTGGGTTACAGTATGGGATAAGTTCTGTCCCTTTGGGTTACCGTATGGGATAAGTTCTGTCCCTTTGGGTTACAGTATGGGATAAGTTCTGTCCCTTTGGGTTACAGTATGGGATAAATTCTGTCCCTTTGGGTTACAGTATGGGATAAGTTCTGTCCCTTTGGGTTACAGTATGGGATAAGTTCTGTCCCTTTGGGTTACCGTATGGGATAAGTTCTGTCCCTTTGGGTTACAGTATGGGATAAGTTCTGTCCCTTTGGGTTACCGTATGGGATAAGTTCTGTCCCTTTGGGTTACCGTATGGGATAAGTTCTGTCCCTTTGGGTTACAGTATGGGATAGGTTCTGTCCCTTTGGGTTACTGTATGGGATAAGTTCTGTCCCTTTGGGTTACAGTATGGGATAAGTTCTGTCCCTTTGGGTTACAGTATGGTATAAGTTCTGGCCCTTTGGGTTACAGTATGGGATAAGTTCTGTCCCTTTGGGTTACAGTATGGGATAAGTTCTGTCCCTTTGGGTTACAGTATGGGATAAGTTCTGTCCCTTTGGGTTACAGTATGGGATAAGTTCTGTCCCTTTGGGTTACAGTATGGGATAAGTTCTGTCCCTTTGGGTTACAGTATGGGATAAATTCTGTCCCTTTGGGTTACAGTATGGGATAAGTTCTGTCCCTTTGGGTTACAGTATGAGATAAGTTCTGTCCCTTTGGGTTACAGTATGGGATAGGTTCTGTCCCTTTGGGTTACAGTATGGAATTAGTTCTGTCCCTTTGGGTTACAGTATGGGATAAGTTCTGTCCCTTTGGGTTACAGTATGGTATAAGTTCTGTCCCTTTGGGTTACAGTATGAGATAAGTTCTGTCCCTTTGGGTTACAGTATGGGATAGGTTCTGTCCCTTTGGGTTACAGTATGGGATAAGTTCTGTCCCTTTGGGTTACAGTATGGGATAAGTTCTGTCCCTTTGGGTTACAGTATGGTATAAGTTCTGTCCCTTTGGGTTACAGTATGGATAAGTTCTGTCCCTTTGGGTTACAGTATGGGATAAGTTCTGTCCCTTGGGTTACAGTATGGGATAAGTTATGTCCCTTTGTGTTACTGTATGGGATAAGTTCTGTCCCTTTGGGTTACAGTATGGATAAGTTGTCCCTTGGGTTACAGTATGGGATAAGTTCTGTCCCTTTGGGTTACAGTATGGGATAAGTTCTGTCCCTTTGGGTTACAGTATGGGATAAGTTCTGTCCCTTTGGGTTACAGTATGGGATAAGTTCTGTCCCTTTGGGTTACAGTATGGGATAAGTTCTGTCCCTTGGGTTACAGTATGGGATAAGTTCTGTCCCTTTGGGTTACAGTATGGGATAAGTTCTGTCCCTTTGGGTTACCGTATGGGATAAGTTCTGTCCCTTTGGGCTACAGTATGGGATAGGTTCTGTCCCTTTGGGTTACAGTATGGGATAGGTTCTGTCCCTTTGGGTTACAGTATGGGATAGGTTCTGTCCCTTTGGGTTACAGTATGGGATAGGTTCTGTCCCTTTGGGTTACAGAATGGGATAGGTTCTGTCCCTTTGGGTTACAGTATAGGATAGGTTCTGTCCCTTTGGGTTACAGTATGGGATAGGTTCTGTCCCTTTGGGTTACAGTATGGGATAGGTTCTGTCCCTTTGGGTTACAGTATGGGATAGGTTCTGTCCCTTTGGGTTACAGTATGGGATAGGTTCTGTCCCTTTGGGTTACAGTATGGGATAGGTTCTGTCCCTTTGGGTTACAGTATGGAATAAGTTCTGTCCCTTTGGGTTACAGTATGGGATAGGTTCTGTCCCTTTGGGTTACAGTATGGGATAGGTTCTGTCCCTTTGGGTTACAGTATGGGATAAGTTCTGTCCCTTTGGGTTACCGTATGGGATAAGTTCTGTCCCTTTGGGTTACAGTATGGGATAAGTTCTGTCCCTTTGGGTTACCGTATGGGATAAGTTCTGTCCCTTTGGGTTACAGTATGGGATAAGTTCTGTCCCTTTGGGTTACAGTATGGGATAAATTCTGTCCCTTTGGGTTACATTATGGGATAAGTTCTGTCCCTTTGGGTTACAGTATGGGATAGGTTCTGTCCCTTTAGGTTACAGTATGGGATGAGTTCTGTCCCTTGGGTTACAGTATGGGATAGGTTCTGTCCCTTTGGGTTACAGTATGGGATAGGTTCTGTCCCTTTGGGTTACAGTATGGGATAGGTTCTGTCCCTTTGGGTTACAGTATGGGATAGGTTCTGTCCCTTTGGGTTACAGTATGGGATAGGTTCTGTCCCTTTGGGTTACAGTATGGGATAGGTTCTGTCCCTTTGGGTTACAGTATGGGATAAGTTCTGTCCCTTTGGGTTACAGTATGGGATAAGTTCTGTCCCTTTGGGTTACAGTATGGGATAAGTTCTGTCCCTTTGGGTTACAGTATGGGATAAGTTCTGTCCCTTTGGGTTACAGTATGGGATAAGTTCTGTCCCTTTGGGTTACCGTATGGGATAAGTTCTGTCCCTTTGGGTTACCGTATGGGATAAGTTCTGTCCCTTTGGGTTACAGTATGGGATAAGTTCTGTCCCTTTGGGTTACAGTATGGGATAAGTTCTGTCCCTTTGGGTTACCGTATGGGATAAGTTCTGTCCCTTTGGGTTACAGTATGGGATAAGTTCTGTCCCTTTGGGTTACCGTATGGGATAAGTTCTGTCCCTTTGGGTTACCGTATGGGATAAGTTCTGTCCCTTTGGGTTACAGTATGGGATAGGTTCTGTCCCTTTGGGTTACAGTATGGGATAAGTTCTGTCCCTTTGGGTTACAGTATGGGATAAGTTCTGTCCCTTTGGGTTACCGTATGGGATAAGTTCTGTCCCTTTGGGTTACAGTATGGGATAAGTTCTGTCCCTTTGGGTTACCGTATGGGATAAGTTCTGTCCCTTTGGGTTACAGTATGGGATAAGTTCTGTCCCTTTGGGTTACAGTATGGGATAAGTTCTGTCCCTTTGGGTTACAGTATGGGATAAGTTCTGTCCCTTTGGGTTACCGTATGGGATAAGTTCTGTCCCTTTGGGTTACAGTATGGGATAAGTTCTGTCCCTTTGGGTTACCGTATGGGATAAGTTCTGTCCCTTTGGGTTACCGTATGGGATAAGTTCTGTCCCTTTGGGTTACAGTATGGGATAAGTTCTGTCCCTTTGGGTTACAGTATGGGATAAGTTCTGTCCCTTTGGGTTACCGTATGGGATAAGTTCTGTCCCTTTGGGTTACCGTATGGGATAAGTTCTGTCCCTTTGGGTTACAGTATGGGATAGGTTCTGTCCCTTTGGGTTACAGTATGGGATAAGTTCTGTCCCTTTGGGTTACAGTATGGGATAAGTTCTGTCCCTTTGGGTTACAGTATGGTATAAGTTCTGTCCCTTTGGGTTACAGTATGGGATAAGTTCTGTCCCTTTGGGTTACAGTATGGGATAAGTTCTGTCCCTTTGGGTTACAGTATGGGATAAGTTCTGTCCCTTTGGGTTACAGTATGGGATAAGTTCTGTCCCTTTGGGTTACAGTATGGGATAAGTTCTGTCCAATTTGGGTTACAGTATGGGATAAATTCTGTCCCTTTGGGTTACAGTATGGGATAAGTTCAGTCCCTTTGGGTTACAGTATGAGATAAGTTCTGTCCCTTTGGGTTACAGTATGGGATAGGTTCTGTCCCTTTGGGTTACAGTATGGAATTAGTTCTGTCCCTTTGGGTTACAGTATGGGATAAGTTCTGTCCCTTTGGGTTACAGTATGGGATAAGTTCTGTCCCTTTGGGTTACAGTATGGGATAAGTTCTGTCCCTTTGGGTTACAGTATGGAATACGTTCTGTCCCTTTGGGTTACAGTATGGAATAAGTTCTGTCCCTTTGGGTTACAGTATGGGATAAATTCTGTCCCTTTGGGTTACATTATGGGATAAGTTCTGTCCCTTTGGGTTACAGTATGGGATAGGTTCTGTCCCTTTAGGTTACAGTATGGGATGAGTTCTGTCCCTTGGGTTACAGTATGGGATATGTTCTGTCCCTTTGGGTTACAGTATGGGATAGGTACTGTCCCTTTGGGTTACAGTATGGGATAGGTTCTGTCCCTTTGGGTTACAGTATGGGATAGGTTCTGTCCCTTTGGGTTACAGTATGGGATAGGTTCTGTCCCTTTGGGTTACAGTATGGGATAGGTTCTGTCCCTTTGGGTTACAGTATGGGATAGGTTCTGTCCCTTTGGGTTACAGTATGGGATAGGTTCTGTCCCTTTGAGTTACAGTATGGGATAGGTTCTGTCCCTTTGGGTTACAGTATGGGATAGGTTCTGTCCCTTTGGGTTACAGTATGGGATAAGTTCTGTCCCTTTGGGTTACAGTATGGGATAAGTTCTGTCCCTTTGGGTTACAGTATGGGATAAGTTCTGTCCCTTTGGGTTACAGTATGGGATAAGTTCTGTCCCTTTGGGTTACCGTATGGGATAAGTTCTGTCCCTTTGGGTTACCGTATGGGATAAGTTCTGTCCCTTTGGGTTACAGTATGGGATAAGTTCTGTCCCTTTGGGTTACAGTATGGGATAAGTTCTGTCCCTTTGGGTTACCGTATGGGATAAGTTCTGTCCCTTTGGGTTACAGTATGGGATAAGTTCTGTCCCTTTGGGTTACCGTATGGGATAAGTTCTGTCCCTTTGGGTTACAGTATGGGATAAGTTCTGTCCCTTTGGGTTACAGTATGGGATAAATTCTGTCCCTTTGGGTTACAGTATGGGATAAGTTCTGTCCCTTTGGGTTACAGTATGGGATAAGTTCTGTCCCTTTGGGTTACCGTATGGGATAAGTTCTGTCCCTTTGGGTTACAGTATGGGATAAGTTCTGTCCCTTTGGGTTACCGTATGGGATAAGTTCTGTCCCTTTGGGTTACCGTATGGGATAAGTTCTGTCCCTTTGGGTTACAGTATGGGATAGGTTCTGTCCCTTTGGGTTACTGTATGGGATAAGTTCTGTCCCTTTGGGTTACAGTATGGGATAAGTTCTGTCCCTTTGGGTTACAGTATGGTATAAGTTCTGTCCCTTTGGGTTACAGTATGGGATAAGTTCTGTCCCTTTGGGTTACAGTATGGGATAAGTTCTGTCCCTTTGGGTTACAGTATGGGATAAGTTCTGTCCCTTTGGGTTACAGTATGGGATAAGTTCTGTCCCTTTGGGTTACAGTATGGGATAAATTCTGTCCCTTTGGGTTACAGTATGGGATAAGTTCTGTCCCTTTGGGTTACAGTATGAGATAAGTTCTGTCCCTTTGGGTTACAGTATGGGATAGGTTCTGTCCCTTTGGGTTACAGTATGGAATTAGTTCTGTCCCTTTGGGTTACAGTATGGGATAAGTTCTGTCCCTTTGGGTTACAGTATGGTATAAGTTCTGTCCCTTTGGGTTACAGTATGAGATAAGTTCTGTCCCTTTGGGTTACAGTATGGGATAGGTTCTGTCCCTTTGGGTTACAGTATGGGATAAGTTCTGTCCCTTTGGGTTACAGTATGGGATAAGTTCTGTCCCTTTGGGTTACAGTATGGTATAAGTTCTGTCCCTTTGGGTTACAGTATGGGATAAGTTCTGTCCCTTTGGGTTACAGTATGGGATAAGTTCTGTCCCTTTGGGTTACAGTATGGGATAAGTTATGTCCCTTTGGGTTACAGTATGGGATAAGTTATGTCCCTTTGTGTTACAGTATGAGATAAGTTCTGTCCCTTTGGGTTACAGTATGGGATAAGTTCTGTCCCTTTGGGTTACCGTATGGGATAAGTTCTGTCCCTTTGGGTTACAGTATGGGATAGGTTCTGTCCCTTTGGGTTACTGTATGGGATAAGTTCTGTCCCTTTGGGTTACAGTATGGGATAAGTTCTGTCCCTTTGGGTTACAGTATGGTATAAGTTCTGGCCCTTTGGGTTACAGTATGGGATAAGTTCTGTCCCTTTGGGTTACAGTATGGGATAAGTTCTGTCCCTTTGGGTTACAGTATGGGATAAGTTCTGTCCCTTTGGGTTACAGTATGGGATAAGTTCTGTCCCTTTGGGTTACAGTATGGGATAAGTTCTGTCCCTTTGGGTTACAGTATGGGATAAATTCTGTCCCTTTGGGTTACAGTATGGGATAAGTTCTGTCCCTTTGGGTTACAGTATGAGATAAGTTCTGTCCCTTTGGGTTACAGTATGGGATAGGTTCTGTCCCTTTGGGTTACAGTATGGAATTAGTTCTGTCCCTTTGGGTTACAGTATGGGATAAGTTCTGTCCCTTTGGGTTACAGTATGGTATAAGTTCTGTCCCTTTGGGTTACAGTATGAGATAAGTTCTGTCCCTTTGGGTTACAGTATGGGATAGGTTCTGTCCCTTTGGGTTACAGTATGGGATAAGTTCTGTCCCTTTGGGTTACAGTATGGGATAAGTTCTGTCCCTTTGGGTTACAGTATGGTATAAGTTCTGTCCCTTTGGGTTACAGTATGGGATAAGTTCTGTCCCTTTGGGTTACAGTATGGGATAAGTTCTGTCCCTTTGGGTTACAGTATGGGATAAGTTATGTCCCTTTGTGTTACTGTATGGGATAAGTTCTGTCCCTTTGGGTTACAGTATGGGATAAGTTCTGTCCCTTTGGGTTACAGTATGGGATAAGTTCTGTCCCTTTGGGTTACAGTATGGGATAAGTTCTGTCCCTTTGGGTTACAGTATGGGATAAGTTCTGTCCCTTTGGGTTACAGTATGGGATAGATTCTGTCCCTTTGGGTTACAGTATGGGATAAATTCTGTCCCTTTCGGTTACAGTATGGGATAAGTTCTGTCCCTTTGGGTTACAGTATGGGATAGGTTCTGTCCCTTTGGGTTACAGTATGGGATAAGTTCTTTCCCTTTGGGTTACAGTGTGGGATAAGTTCTGTCCCTTTGGGTTTCAGTATGGAATAAGTTCTGTCCTTTTGTATCGGACAGGTGCACCTCCCCCTGTCTACTCTGCTGAACACCACTCTGTTATGTCAACCTTCAACCAGCAGAGCGCAATCTTTGCCTACGGGTATACAAATGTGGTTCATTCCAAGAGCCGTTTTGGTTTGGGTCTACAGTAGCTTCTTTGCTCTCTAGATCAATTCTATAATTCATGTATTCTCACAGTACAACAAAGGTGAGAGCATTTCAAAGGGAATTGTTCTCTAATTGTGTAGGTGGAGCAACATTCTCCTACCTAGAGAGCAAGATAAACAAATCCCTAAAGCGCCACATTACCCCCTTGGGCTTTTCAAGGTGCATACAATGCAAAGGGAGAGATAGAGTTGAAATGTTACAATTTTGAGTTCGCATCCCAATATTATACATCACAGAAGAATGAAATATAACAAAACTGTTTGACATAGAAACACTGGATTTTCTGAGGGTTTTTTAAACTATGTTTATTAGTTATAAAATTATGAAAAATAGGAATCCCTGAGGCCACAAGGTCATTTGACTGCAGGAAAGAGCTATGGCCTCTAGAAGTGCCAATGATATAAAACACAAAATATGAAGTAATATGCTGTAATGTTTGTAAACACTTTACCTAGCAGCCAACCTGCTTGCACCAATCCCTTGTAATGAAAGTAAAATACTGTGAAATATAAACCCCCCCTTCTACTAATTTCATTCAGTCATCCATTAATTGATTCATTCCAATTATGGTAGCATTAACCTTTTTCAGTATAATACAGTACATTGTACAATATTGTGTTGTGTCATTACACAGTACTTGCTTTGATACCATATTCATATTACAGTAGGTGTACAGTAATGTAAAATACAGAATTTTACTTGCCACCAAGCTGCCTGTAAGCTACTGTCAAAATCACAGTAACCCCTACACAATGTATATCCCCGATAATTACATGGTGTGCTTGTGTGTGTGTGTGTGTGTGTGTGTGTGTGTGTGTGTGTGTGTGTGTGTGTGTGTGTGTGTGTGTGTGTGTGTGTGTGTGTGTGTGTGTGTGTGCACAGAGGGAGGGAGTTAGAGAAAAGGAGAGAGATTGTGATAACTTCAAAAACAACAAACTCATGCAGACCAACAATGGGCGTTGTGCAATGGTAGTGTATGTTCCATTCCCACCATTCCAGAATGCTGCCACCATATATCTGTTTTCAAATGTACCCTGTGTGTAATAAGAAACATGAATACAGTGTCACGTTCGTTATAAGGATCGGACCAAGGTGCAGCGTGGTGTGCGTACATTCTTATATATTAAAAGAATGAACACTGAACAAAATAACAAAACGAACCGTGAAGCTATACAAATGAGTGCTGACAGGCAACTACACATAGACAAGAACCCACAAACACAAAAGGGAAAATGGCTACCTAAATATGATCCCCAATCAGAGACAACGATAAACAGAAAGAAGAAAAACCACCCAGAGAAGAAAAATGCCTCCCTTCGAGAAATCTATGGAGCTGATGCCTTTCAAACTAAAAAAAATCCTTGGTTGGTTCTTCTATTATAGTCTATTGTTCTATTATATAGTCATTCTAGTGGTCTATAATAAGGTGGTAATGTTCTTCTGTTATGCTTTTTCGAGTGACAAGAAAACATGAAGTGTGCAGTATTTGTATTAAATTTCCAAACAAGTTACCTGTGAGCAATTTTGCTGCTCTTAACATTATGGTAAATTATTGCGTCCAATAAAATGCAAGGAATGCTAACAGTTTGTGTGCTGTAACTGCAAAGGTGAATGTAGAGCGTTACCCCTGTGAGAAGACCCTTCCCTACTGGACAAGACCAAATTCCTGGTTCCATTCCAGCTGACCTTGGCTCAGTTCGTCTGTCTACTCAGGTGAGCACTGGTTGGGTGTGTGTGAAAAAGGATGTGTATTATGAGGAAATCAATGTGCATTTGCTGACAGTCTGTGTGTGTGTGTGTGTGTGTGTGTGTGTGTGTGTGTGTGTGTGTGTGTGTGTGTGTGTGTGTGTGTGTGTGTGTGTGTGTGTGTGTGTGTGTGTGTCTCAGGCCAATGAAGCGACATGCAGATTGTTCAATGCTAGGAGGCAGTATATATACAGTATAGGTTATATACTGAATCATAGGCTGCAAGAGGGTTTATGTTGATGTTTCCTTAATTTTGGCAGATACCTGCATGTGCTTGTGATAAACTTAAGCTACCTGCCTCCTCCTGTGGTCCTTTACAATAAACACTTGCTGCGCCCTGTGCTTGAAACCAGCTCTCTGTCTCCCATCATGTTCATTACACTCCCAGTACAGCGACCCGGATGGCTTCCTCTTCATCACCTACACCTCACAGGACATGTCCAGAGGGGATGTGAATGCTACCCATCCCCGCTGAGCCCAAACTATGGGCTCCTTCTTCACTGTCTGAAAGATCTGTCCTCACCTTGCTTCCTCTCTTTCACTGCACTGATCCGGAAGAACTCACCAGGTGAAGCCAGTCCAGGCAATGATGAGCTTCCACCATATTGTTTTCACCTGTCAAGTCTTTGACGAGGAAGTGACAGTGTAGGGGAGGAAAGGTTGGATTTTCAATCAATTGAGATTATGGGTGCTGTTCTCCCACCCTTCTACCTGATGAATGGCCTGTGAATCACTGTACTGCACCTCCGTCCTTCTCTTGGTTAGTTTCTGACCCGTTCCTGCTCTGCCGGAGTTGGACTGAGATGATTGGACTCTATTTTATTTATTGATTTATTCAATGAGATTTAAGAAATAGAAAGAAACCTCTATAATAACTCTCTAATAATTGAGCAAAATATCAATAGAGATCATTAGCGTAACAGCAGAGAGAAATAGGTTGAAGAGGGATGTCCTAGCTTGTGGGTACTCACCCTGACACAAGTGAAATTCCCTCCTGTTGGGATATTGTATCACCTCCAGGAACCACTGAGGTCTGTTGGGTGATCTGGGGTCCCTCCCAAAGAAACATGTTGAAACTTGCATACTCCTTGCATCCTCGCTCCTCGTCTCCTTCTCAAAACCCATTGGAGGAGAAGGTCAGAGGGGCGGGACCTTTGGCTTTCAAATCAAATGGGTTTTGAGAAGGAGACGAGGAAATAGGACGCGAGGAGTATGCAATTAAGATCTTCCCATCGTCTGGTCTTACGTTTTAGCACGTAGCTCCTTTAAGCTCTCCTTTCTGTCTTCCTCATAAAACATTATCATCCCTTTCTGTCTTCCTCATGAAACATTATCATTCATTTCTGTCTTCCTCATGAAACATTATCATCCCTTTCTGTCTTCCTCATGAAACATCATTCCTTTCTGTCTTCCCCGTGAAACATTATCATTCCTTTCTGTCTTCCTCACAAAACATTATCATTCCTTTCTGTCTTCCTCATGAAACATTATCATTCCTTTCTGTCTTCCTCGTGAAACATTAGCATTCCTTTCTGTCTTCCTCATGAAACATTATCATTCCTTTCTGTCTTCCTCATGAAACATTATCATTCCTTTCTGTCTTGCTCATGAAACATTATCATTCCTTTCTGTCTTCCTCATAAAACATTATCATTCCTTTCTGTCTTCCTCATAAAACATTATCATTCCTTGCTGTCTTCCTCATGAAACATTATCATTCCTTTCTGTCTTGCTCATGAAACATTATCATTCCTTTCTGTCTTCCTCATGAAACATTATCATTCCTTTCTGTCTTCCTCATAAAACATTATCATTCATTTCTGTCTTGCTCATGAAACATTATCATTCCTTTCTGTCTTGCTCATGAAACATTATCATTCCTTTCTGTCTTGCTCATGAAACATTATGATTCCTTTCTGTCTTCCTCATGAAACATTATCATTCCTTTCTGTCTTCCTCGTGAAACATTATCATTCCTTTCTGTCTTCCTCATGAAACATTATCATTCCTTTCTGTCTTGCTCATGAAACATTATCATTCCTTTCTGTCTTCCTCATAAAACATTATCATTCCTTTCTGTCTTGCTCATGGAACATTATCATTCCTATCTGTCTTCCTCATGAAACATTATCATTCCTTTCTGTCTTCCTCATGAAACATTATCATTCCTTTCTGTCTTCCTCATAAAACATTATCATTCCTTTCTGTCTTGCTCATGAAACATTATCATTCATATCTGTCTTCCTCATGAAACATTATCATTCCTTTCTGTCTTCCTCATGAAACATTATCATTCCTTTCTGTCTTCCTCATGAAACATTATCATTCCTTTCTGTCTTCCTCATGAAACATTATCATTCCTTTCTGTCTTCCTCTGTTATTACACACGTTACAGGTTTGACAAAGTGTTACATGTGTTATTATTAGATGTGTTCATGTTGTATATCTGTGTTCTGTAAAATTCTAATTTAAATTCCTAAATTAACTCCCTGTCCTTTTAGTGTATACTATGGTTTGATTTTTGGCTAGTCAAACAAGCTTGTAATTTACTATTCCCCATCCTAACAGCCTTGTGATCATGTAACAACATGTCTTTTTTTGTTCAAGGACACAAAGTCATGACTTCACATGCATCACCCGAATCTCAGTAACTTCAGAGAGTCATGAGTTATATTAGTCATGTGTGGGAAAGAGGGATAGCTAGTCAGTTGTACAACTGAATGCCTTCAACTGAAATGTGTCTTGTGCATTTAACCCAACCCCTCTGAATCAGAGAGGTGGGGGGGCTGCCTTAAATCGACATCTTCGGCACCCGGGAAACAGTGGGTTAATTGCCTTGCTCAGAACTACAGATTTTATGTTGTCAGCTCAGGGATTCGATCCAGCAACCTTTTTCCTTACTGGCCCAATGCTCTAACCACTAGGCTACCTGCTGCCTGTATGGTTACTGGAACTAGACATGTGCCCCAGACATACCATACCATCTCTCTCTCTCTCACACACACACACGTGTTACAAACCCCCCTGGCTGCTTCTAGTGCCATTTTGAAGTAGTCGACTGGGTGGGATTTTATATGGGTTAAAGACGGATCACATAATTCCATCCAGGTCATCAGGAGGGATCAGCCAATGAATGATACTGGTGAGGAAACATTCCATAACTGCAGGTGGCAGTAAATCGCCAATCTTGGCTTTATACCTGTTCTAACAACACACTATAGATGGCAGTGCACCCTTTCAGTTGGTTTGCCAACTCATAGAAGTAGTAGAAGAAGAAAATGTATTTCTTTCAAAATGATGTGCAACATCAATGTCCTCAATGGCACTGCTCATGCTCTCACAGACCGCATAATGGAACCGATACAATGTTGCGATGTCTATCTAGGTCTATGGGGCCGAGGTACTTTCAGAGAAGGACAGTGTGACAGAAATGGTCTGATGGAGGTAGAGAGATGGCCTCAATGGCACTGCTCATGCTCTCACAGACGGCATAATGGGACAGATACAATGTTGCAATGTCTATCTAGGTCTATGGGGCCGAAGGTACTTTCAGATAAGCACAGAATGACAGTGACCCAGAAATGGACTGATGGAGGTAGAGAGAAAGAGAAGGAGAGAGAGAGACAGCTTTACAAACAGGGGTAGAGAGAGACAGCTTTACAAACAGGGGTAGAGAGAGACAGCTTTACAAACAGGGGTAGAGAGACAGCTTTACAAACAGGGGTAGAGAGAGACAACTTTACAAACAGGGGTAGAGAGAGACAGCTTTACAAACAGGGGAAGAGAGAGACAGCTTTACAAACGGGTAGAGAGAGACAGCTTTACAAACAGGGGTAGAGAGAGACAGCTTTACAAACAGGGGTAGAGAGACAGGGGAAGAGAAAGACAGAGGGAGAGAGACAGGGGAAGAGAAAGACAGAGGGAGAGAGACAGGGGTAGAGAAAGACAGAGGGAGAGAGACAGGGGTAGAGAAAGACAGAGGGAGAGAGACAGGGGAAGAGAAAGACAGAGGGAGAGAGACAGGGGTAGAGAGAGACAGAGGGAGAGAGACAGGGGAAGAGAAAGACAGAGGGAGAGAGACAGGGGAAGAGAAAGACAGAGGGAGAGAGACAGGGGAAGAGAAAGACAGAGGGAGAGAGACAGGGGTAGAGAGAGACAGAGGGAGAGAGACAGGGGAAGAGAAAGACAGAGGGAGAGAGACAGGGGAAGAGAAAGACAGAGGGAGAGAGACAGGGGAAGAGAGACAGAGGGAGAGAGACAGGGGAAGAGAAAGACAGAGGGAGAGAGACAGGGGAAGAGAGACAGAGGGAGAGAGACAGGGGAAGAGAAAGACAGAGGGAGAGAGACAGGGGAAGAGAAAGAGAGGGAGAGAGACAAGGGAAGAGAAAGACAGAGGGAGAGAGACAGGGGAAGAGAAAGACAGAGGGAGAGAGACAGGGGAAGAGAAAGAGAGGGAGAGAGACGGGAAGAGAAAGAGAGGGAGAGAGACAGGGGAATAGAAAGACAGAGGGAGAGAGACAGGGGAAGAGAAAGACAGAGGGAGAGAGACAGGGGAAGAGAAAGACAGAGGGAGAGAGACAGGGGAAGAGAAAGACAGAGGGAGAGAGACAGGGGTATAGAAAGACAGAGGGAGAGAGACAGGGGAAGAGAAAGACAGAGGGAGAGAGACAGGGGAAGAGAAAGACAGAGGGAGAGAGACAGGGGAAGAGAAAGACAGAGGGAGAGAGACAGGGGAAGAGAAAGACAGAGGGAGAGAGACAGGGGAAGAGAAAGACAGAGGGAGAGAGACAGGGGAAGAGAAAGACAGAGGGAGAGAGACAGGGGAAGAGAAAGAGAGGGAGAGAGACAGGGGAAGAGAAAGACAGAGGGAGAGAGACAGGGGAAGAGAAAGAGAGGGAGAGAGACAGGGGAAGAGAAAGACAGAGGGAGGGAGAGAGACAGGGGAAGAGAAAGACAGAGGGAGAGAGACAGGGGAAGAGAAAGAGAGGCAGTCGGAGGATAAGGGTTGAGTTAAGAGGACGATATGCACATCGACTCACTTCACACCACCGTAGCCATTCTAGCACCCTTTGCACAATGTGTTCTAAAACTGAAATACTGCTTTTGAAGAGTGGTTTAAACCGGACAACTGGGTGGGTCTCTCTCAGCTGTACATTCAGGCCATGGTGGAGTCAATGTTATGAGTGGCAAGGTTATTTTTGACATACTCTACTGTGCATGGCGTGTTATCTGTTCTATTTAACCAAGTGTGTGAAGAACACAGAGCGATGCTAAGGAAGATGTGTGAAATGGCTAATTAGTGTCTTGTCACATGGCTTACATAATGTGCTGTTGGTTTACTTTAGAATACTGATAGCTTTATACTACTACTGTTATTATGATGACTTTGAAGTATAGAAGCAAGATCATTTTAGCAGTTAACAGATTGTTCTAGTTTAAGTGTGCTGTACAGATACTTTCAACACAGACATACAGTAGCCGATTACAAACACGCCACACAAGCACTGGATTGATGGAAACTTTTGAAACAGTATCTCACCCATATCCATTACTCACAAGAGGAACTATAGCATTTACAGGTCAGTCAGTAGAACAGTAACATATACATTGTGTGTAGGAATAACTCAAGAGATTGAAGTCCCAATCAAAATGAAAACAGTGTAAACCAGTTCAAACCTAATCCTGTCTCACCAGAGGCATGTTGTTGGGATCATGTGGAACAGGGTCAGAGCATGACAGAGTATCACACAGTCTGAGTTTCATGCTGGGCCCCTAGCTGAGGGTTTGACACAAGGTGTGTGTGTTTGATGCTAGCGAAAGATAACATAAACCCCCAAAATCAGGTTCTAAAGGGGATAAAGATGCAGACAAATTCGGAGCTGTCATGGAGACACAAAGGAAACATAGAAGAAATCAAGTGCAGTCACCATTGTGTAGTAGGTATAACCTTTGTGTGTAATGGGCATCAAGTTCAAATATTAAGAGGTGCAACAGAGCACAAAAACAAGCTTCAAGGTGTAAAGACACAGCTGCTTCTACAGATGTAAAATAACCCACATGCTGCATTCAAACAGCAGATGAGCCTGTTATACAGTAAACATACATGCACAGACTAACACACAGGAAATCAGATCAGAGTACCTCTGCGTAACTCATCATAATGGTATGTGAGTTGTGAAAAAGTAAACATTGTCAAGTGCAATCAATCAAGTACATAAACTCAGCAAAAAAAGAAACGTCCTCACTGTCAACAGCATTTATTTTCAGCAAACTTAACAAGTGTAAATATTTGTTTGAACATAAGATTCAACAGAGACATAAACTGAACAAGTTCCACAAACATGTGACTAACAGAAATGGAATAATGTGTCCCTGAACAAAGGGGGGGTCAAAATCAAAATAAGTCAGTATTTGGTGTGGCCACCAGCTGCATTAAGTACTGCAGTGCATCTCCTCCACATGGACCGCAACAGATTTGATAGTTCTTGCTGTGAGATGTTACCACACTCTTCCACCAAGGCACCTGCAAGTTCCCGGACATTTCTGGGGGGAATGGCCCTAGCCCTCACCCTCCGAACAAACAGGTCCCAGACGTGCTTAATGGGATTGAGATCCGGGCTCTTCGCTGGCCATTGTAGAACACTGACATTCCTGTCTTGCAGGAAATCACACACAGATCGAGCAGTATGGCTGGTGGCATTGTCATGCTGGAGGGTCATGTCAGGATGAGCCTGCAGGAAGAGTACCACATGAGGGAGGAGGATGTCTTTCCTGTCACGCACAGCATTGAGATTGCCTGTAATGACAACAAGCTCAGTCAGATGACGTTGTGACACACCGCCACAGACTATGACGGACCCTCCAAATCGATCCCACTCCAGAGTACAGGCCTTATTCCTTCGACGATAAATGCAAATCCGACTATCACCCCTGGTGAGACAAAACCGCAACTCGTCAGTGAAGAGCACTTTTTGCCAGTCCTGTCTGGTCCAGCGACGGTGGGTTTGTGCCCATTGGCGATGTTGTTGCCGGTGAGGACCTGCCTTACAACAGGCCTACAAGCCCTCATTCCAGCCTCTCGCGGACAGTCTGAGCACTGATGGAGGGATTGTGTGTTCCTGGTGTAACTCGGGCAGTTGTTGCTATCCTGTACCTGTCCCGCAGGTGTGATGTTCGGATGTACCGATCCTGTGCAGGTGTTGTTACACGTGGTCTGCCATTGCGAAGACGATCAGCTGTCCGTCGTCTCCCTGTACTGCTGTCTTAGGCGTCTCACGCCTACAGGGAGACGGACAGCTGATCGTCTTCGCAATGGCAGACCACGTGTAACAGCACCTGCACAGGATCGGACATTGCAATTTATTGCCCTGGCCACATCTGCAGTCCTCATGTCTTCTTGCAGCATGCCTAAGGCACATTCACGCAGATGAACAGGGACCATGGGCATCTTTCTTTTGGTGTTTTTCAGTCAGTAGAAAAGGCCTCTTTAGTGTCCTAAGTTTACAGAACTATGACCGGAATTGCCTACCTTCTGTAAGCTGATAGTGTCTTACCAACCATCCCACAGGTGCATGTTCATTAATTGATGGTTCAAGCATGGGAAACAGTGTTCAAACACTTTACAATGAAGATCTGTGAAGTTATTTGGATTTTTACAAATTATCTTCAAAAAGACAGGGTCCTGAAAAAGGGACATTTCTTTTTTTGCTGAGTTTAGTTTGTTGAGTGGAAGTGTAAACATTTGGTTACTCTCTCAAGTGCTCAGTTTGAATCAAATATATGGAAATAAGAACATTTGAATTATGCTAAACTGGCACATCTAGACATGCCAACAATATCTAGGGTTGAGGTGAAGCCAGTCTAGTAGTTTAAAACCTGCTTTTGAAAGCTTCAATAGTTTAAACCCAAAAGTTTCTCTTTATATGTGTCAAAGTTCTGGAACTTTCTCAACTGTGCTTCCAGATTTCTAAATGATCTCCACATGTTCACCATGAATGTGTTCCAGAATCTCATAATCACTTCCTTCTTTCTCTGTCAGTATCTTCAGTTGATCAGTAGGCCTACAGCTGTATCTCTACACCCTTGGTCAAAAACATATTTAACAAGCTGATACATAAGTGGAGTCCTGTCCTCAGGTGCTTGTGTCCAGCTCAGCTGACAGTGACCGGTTCTCACCTACAGGGGGTACTTATGTATTCAATTCAATATAGGTAGACATTTCAAAATAAGAGTTTCCAACATACACTACTTAATTGGGATAAATATTAAATGTTTATTAAATTGGAGAAAATAATAAAACGGAAGCATTTGAAAACATCTCATAGTAAACTGACAGGAAATATAAAAATATAGATAAAACAATTCTAAGTTAGAATCTTTTTTCTCCAAAAAGAACAAGTTCATTATGTTTCTTTGGATCAACATATGGACAGTATATTTTAAATGTCTTTAACCCGTTTCCCATCTCCTCACGCAGCATCAACACATTGTTGCATTACTCTCCACCCGCCCAACCCTCCCTCAGCAAATATTCATTAACATTTCCACCACAACACATAACAAGCCCTACCTAACCCAGCCCTCCCCAGGTTCATCAGATTGCGCCCCCCCCCCCCCCTTCCTCCCAGCCCCACATCACTCTCCCATATCAATCTCCTGGTGGCGTTTAGAAGGTGGCACCAGGTGTTCCGGAAGTTTACCCGGCAGCTCATGTCCCTCCAGCTTCACTCTGATCAGGTGATTGGCCAACGCAAACTCGTCGTCGTCTAGGTAACCATCCTTATCCACGTCGGCCAGCTTCCAGATCTTGCCCAGGACCGTGTTGGGCAGCTTGGACTTCACCATCTCCTTCTTGGCTGCCGCGCCCGACACTTTACCATTGATCGGTGACAGCGTGTAGAAAATCTCATCATACGAAGGTTTGTCCCGGGCCACCACCCACTCCAGCTCATCGATGCCTTCCCCGGCACCCTCTCCGTAGCCATGACCGAAGGGGCCGGACATGGTGCCCTCAAAGGCACCTCCGTGGACAGCCTGGCTGGGCATGGCGGCTTCCTCCTGGCGGACCAGGGTCATGAGGCGAGCGATGTCGTTGGCCAACATGTCCTCCACAGCCTCCAGTAGCTTGGGCTTCATGGTAGGGAACTTAGAGAAGTCGTGGCCAGCCAGGAGCTCCTACAGAGACGAGGGAGAGTGGAGATGTATACTACACTGCTCAAAAAAAATAAAGGGAACACTAAAAAAACACATCCTAGATCTGAATGAATTAAATATTCTTATTAAATACTTTTTTCTTTACATAGTTGAATGTGCTGACAACAAAAATCACAAAAATTATCAATGGAAATCAAATTTATCAACCCATGGAGGGTCTGGATTTAGAATCACACTCAAAATTAAAGTGGAAAACCACACTACAGGCTGATCAAACTTTGATGTAATGTCCTTAAAACAAGTCAAAATGAGGCTCAGTAGTGTGTGTGGCCTCCACGTGCCTGTATGACCTCCCTACAATGCCTGGGCATGCTCCTGATGAGGTGGCGGATGGTCTCCTGAGGGATCTCCTCCCAGACCTGGACTAAAGCATCTGCCAACTCCTGGACAGTCTGTGGTGCAACGTGGCGTTGGTGGATGGAGCGAGACATGATGTCACAGATGTGCTCAATTGGATTCAGGTCTGGGGAACGGGCGGGACAGTCCATAGCATCAATGCCTACCTCTTGCAGGAACTGCTGACACACTCCAGCCACATGAGGTCTAGCATTGTCTTGCATTAGAAGGAACCCAGGGCCAACCGCACCAGCATATGGTCTCACAAGGGGTCTGAGGATCTCATCTCGGTACCTAATGGCAGTCAGGCTACCTCTGGCGAGCACATGGAGGGCTGTACGGCCCCCCAAAGAAATGCTACCCCACACCATGACTGACCCACCGCCAAACCAGTCATGCTGGAGGATGTTGCAGGCAGCAGAAAGTTGTCAACGGCGTCTACAGACTATCACATGTGCTCAGTATGAACCTGCTTTCATCTGCGAAGAGCACAGGGCGCCAGTGGCGAATTTGCCAATCTTGGTGTTCTCTGGCAAATGCCAAACGTCCTGCACGGTGTTGGGCTGTAAGCACAACCCCCACCTGTGGACGTCGGGCCCTCATAGCACCCTCATGGAGTCTGTTTCTGACCGTTTGAACATGCACATTTGTGGCCTACTGGAGGTCATTTTGCAGGGCTCTGGCAGTGCTCCTCCTCGCACAAAGGCAGAGGTAGCGGTCCTGTTGCTGTGTTGTTGCCCTCCTACGGCCTCCTCCACGTCTCCTGATGTACTGGCCTGTCTCCTGGTAGCTCCTCCATGCTCTGGAAACTACACTCTGGAAACTACACCTTCTTGCCACAGCTCGCATTGATGTGTCATCCCGGATGAGCTGCACTACCTGAGCGTGTGGGTTGTAGACTACGTCTCTTCCACTAGAGTGAAAGCACCGCCAGCATTCAAAAGTGACCAAAACATCAGCCAGGAAGCATAGGAACTGAGAAGTGGTCTGTGGTCACCACCTGCAGAACCACTCCTTTATTGGGGGTGTCTTGCTAATGGCCTATAATTTCCACCTGTTGCCTATTCCATTTGCACAACAGCATGTGAAATGTATTGTCAATCAGTGTTGCTTCCTAAGTGGACAGTTTGATTTCACAGAATGGGATTGACTTGGAGTTACATTGTGTTGTTTAGGTCTGACGTCAGTAACAAATAATATATTCATCATTGGATGGTCTTCATTACTTCAACAACATAATACAGAGGACGGGATAAGACCTCAGTTTATAGAGTCACATTGATTAACCTCTGGTGTGTACGGAAAATATTCCAGCAACATTTCTCTGAGGAAACAAAGGCTAAACTAGATATGGATTCAGAGGCTCCATCTCACCTGCATCTTCTTGAGTTTAGGGAAGTCTCCAGGGGAGATCTGATGTTCCCTCTCTATCTTCAGGTACGTCTCTCCCAGGTTGGCGATCAGTTCCTTCTTCTTGTTCTCCTTTCCAAACACACTGGGCATCTCCTTCTTCAGAGAGATGATGATGTAGGCATGGACCTGGACAAAGGTTAAAAGTTCACACAACCTACTGACCAGACTGACATTCTGCCATAATGAACCATCTAGTTGAGGATGTAGACATGGACAAGGGTTCAAACATCCTCGAGAAACTACCTGTTGGCCCACAACAAAATACTACTAGCTTTAACGCTGCTCCTTTCTGTAAAAGTGCCCTCTTGGATATTCCCTTATTCCAAGTCCCATTCTTTTAATTCAGCTTAAATAGAACAACGAGTTAATAATGGTGAGTGAGTGTTGCACCTTTTCAATAATACATTTTTAAAAATAAATGTTGCACCTCGAGTCCCGTTGGTTGAGTGCCCTCCACTTCCTTCGCTTTTCCTATACCCCCATACATTCCTACAAACATCTGGACCCCTCCCCTCACCTTAGCCAGCCGTGCCCTTTTGATGAGGTCGTTGAGTTTCCGTATCGCTGCATTCCGGGGCAGCCCCTGGATGTCCTGGAACAAGTCCTGTTCCTCAGCCTCAAACAGCTTCCTGTTGTCAGCGATCAGGAGAGGCTGGGCCCAGAACGACCCGATGTACACCCTGACCACCTAAGGACCACAATACACATAAATCAATAAAGACAAATCAACAAAGACAAATAAATATATGGGCTCCTGAGTGGTGCAGCGGTCTAAGACACTGCATCTCAGTGCTAGAGGTGTCACCACAGACACCCTGGTTCTGTGGTGGTGTTTGTGGCTCAGCGGTCTAAGACACTGCATCTCAGTGCTAGAGGTGTCACCACAGACACCCTGGTTCTGTGGTGGTGTTTGTGGCTCAGCGGTCTAAGACACTGCATCTCAGTGCTAGAGGTGTCACCACAGACACCCTGGTTCTGTGGTGGTGTTTGTGGCTCAGCGGTCTAAGGCACAGCATCTCAATGCTAGAGGCGTCACTACAGACACCCTGGTTTGATTCCAGGCTCTATCACAACTGGCCATGATTGGGAGTCCCATAGGGTGGTGCACAATTGGCCCAGCGTCGTCCAGGTTGGGGTTTGTCCGGGTTAGGCCGTCATTGTAAATAAGAATTTGTTCTTACCTGACTTGCCTAGTTAAATAAATCAAACATATATACCATACCAGTCAAAAGTTGGACACCTACTCATTCAAGGGTTTTTATTTATTTATTGTAGAATAATAGTGAAGACATCAAAACAATGAAATAACAAATATGGAATAATGTAGTAACCCAAAAAAGTGTTAAATCAAAATGTATTATATATATATTTGAGATTCTTCAAAGTAGCCACCCTTTGCACACTATTGGCATTCTCTCAACCAGCTTCATGAGGTAGTCACCTGGAATGCATTTCAATTAACAGGTGTGCCTTGCTAAAAGTTAATTTGTGGAATTTCTTTCCTTCTTAATGCGTTTGAGCCAATCAGTTGTGTTGTGACAAGGTAGGGTTGGTAAACAGAAGATAGCCCTATTTGGTAAAAGACCAAGTCTATATTATGGTAAGGACAGCTCAAATTAGAGAATAAGAGAAATGACAGTCCATCATTACTTTAAGACATGAAGGTCAGTCAATCCGGTAAAATTTCAAGAACTTCTAAAGTTTCTTCAAGTGCAGTCGCAAAAACCATCAAGCGCTATGATGAAACTGGCTCTCATGGAGGACCACCACAGGAAAAGACCCAGAGTTACCTCTGCTCATTAGTTACCAACCTCAGAAATTGCAGCCCAAATAAATGCTTCACAGAGTTCAAGTAACAGACCTCTGAACAGTTAATGTTGAGATGAGACTGCGTGAAATCAGACCTTCATGGTCAAAGAAACCACTACTAAAGGACACCAATAAGAAGAGACTTGCTTGGGCCAAGAAACACAAGCAATGGACATTAGAGACAGGTGGAAATCTGTCCTTTGGTCTGATGAGTCCAAATGTGAGATTTTTGGTACCAACCACCATGCCTCTGTGAAACGCAGAGTAGGTGAATGGATGACTTCCGCATGTGTGGTTCCCACCATGAAGCATGGAGGTGGTGGTGTGTGTGGGCTTTGCTAGTGACACTGAGGGTGATTTATTTAGAATTCAAGGCACACTTAACCAGCATGGCTACCACAGCGATACTCCATCCCATCTGGTTTGCGCTTAGTGGGACTATAATTTGTTTTCAACAGGACAATGACCCAACACACCTCCAGGCTGTGTAAGTGCTATTTGACCAAGAAGGAGAGTGATAGAGTGCTGCATCAGATGACCTGGCCTCCACAATCACCTGACCTCAACCCAATTGAGATGGTTTAGGATGAGTTGGACCGCAGAGTGAAGGAAAAGCAGCCAACAAGTGCTCAGCATATGTGGGAACTCCTTCAAGACTGTTGGAAAAGCCTTCCAGGTGACTACCTCATGAAGCTGGTTGCTTTGGTTACTACATGATTCCATGTGTTATTTCATAGTGATGTCTTCACTATTATTCTACAAATGTAGAAAATAGTAAAAATAAAGAAAAACCCTTGAATGACTAAGCGTGTCCAAACTTGACTGGTACTGTGTGTCTGAGATAGAGATATAGATAAGTACTCAGATCCAGACTCATTGAGAAAAAACTAACATCCATGGGTGTGGGGTAGCATTTGGCCGTAGCAAGGAGTCTGGGTAGCCAGGCACGGCCCCAGCAGGACCACAATGGAAATAAGTTGGTTGAATTTACGGTAAACATGACGGTACACTTCACATCCTTAATGTTTGTGCTGTAGTCTGATGACTAAGGCAACTCTATATGCATTTTAAATTGTCTGCATCTGAAATGGCACCCTATTCCCAAAATAGTGCGCTAATTTTGACCATGGCAAAGTAGTGCACTATATAGGGAAGAGAATGCTATTTGAAAGACCTATGTGGACCCTGTTTAAAATAGGTGCACTATATAGGGAATAGGGTGCCATATGAGAGACATATGTGGACCCTGTTATATAGGGAATAGGGTGCCATTTGGGATGCACATTGGTCGAAATGAATGTTTTAAAAATTTTACCTCGGGGGTGTTAATGATCTTTCCCAGCGACCACATGAGGGCGCCGTAGACCCTCATCAGCTGCTGCGTGTTGATCTGGTCAGCCTTGTTCAGCACCACGCGCATCTTGTCCTCGTGGTTCTTCAGGGCGCGGATCACCTCAGAGAACTCGTCTGAGATGTCCAGCTTGTGGGCGTCAAACAGGAGGATGATGCGGTCCACGCGCTCCGCAAACCACTCCAGTACCGCCGCAAAGTCATACCCTTCAGAGATGCAACGGGAGGAGGGTTATGGTGTACACACACACACACACACAGCAATAATTATGTTGAGGAGGAACCCCAAATGAGACTGAGGAGAAAGATGAGATGTTGGAGACAAAATAAAGAGGAAAGGTGGGTTTGGGGTTTTGGATTGTGGTGTATTCTGAGGGTTGGACACGAGCATGATACTATAATTGACAATTACACACTGAAACTATAGACAATATACAACATGTTTCAAAACGTTGCTAATGCAGCGATGAGACAAGATCGTAATTGGGGAGGGGGGGGGGGGGGGGTAAAATACATATATAAAAATAAATAACGTTCCATCCTCTTTGACCTATTTAAAAAAACAACAACAGGAAACAGGCTGACAAACTATTGGAACAGAGAGGCCTTTTGCTTTTCTGAACAGAAGCCTGGGGAGTTCTGGCACAGCGAGCCGAGGCTCTTTAAAAAGAAAAGAAAGAAATAGAGAATGATGGTTTTGATTGGTGCCGGTGTCATCTGATCTGAGAAGAATGCAGTCAGTCTGTCTAAAAATCTCATCTACGCAGCTGACCACACAACCAGCACCAGCTCTGCTGCACATGCATTGCAGGGGGACACTTTGTGCATGCGTGTCGTGGAAGGGGACCAGGGGAAAGAGTGTGTGGGAGACAGTCTACCAAGTGTCCCCACAATGACAACTGCACCACTCTCTACAGTCTACCCATGTTCAGGCGTTCCCCACTATCGCTGCACAATGCCAAGTGTTGCTTCTAACCCAGTCCCCGGCAGGGTCATACTGCTGATGAACAATACAGTCAGCCCTGTGTGTGGAATCATAGCCGGTAGGAATGCGGTATTCCAGTATCACTCCCCCCCCCCGGTAGGATCCCTCTTTCACTTGTAGGGGGGGAAAAAAACTGACCCAATAAAAGATGATTTTACAAAATCAGCAGAATCAGCCAATAAAGGAAAATATTGGCGGAGCAATATCTGAAGAATGCAAAATAAGGGCATATGGGGAAATTCAGTCATCTCTCGTCAGCTTCCCTTCCTAGGACCAATATGTCATACAAGACAGTTGGATTAGATGCACTCCTCTTGACAGAAAACATAAGTATTTGATACTATTCTCTCCTCTTAGGTGAGTTTTAAATGGCGTGTGTTAACTCTGACCTGCTTTGAGTGGTTGACACTGTCAGGCTTAACACATTTATTGAGATAACGGTGATATATTGTTTGTGTGTGGCTAACCTCTGCTTATTCTCTGTTTCTCTCCTGACAAGATTCCAGGGGTATCGATGATACTGATGCTCTCCAGGACTGGGTTGGGCATCTGAGCACACATAAATCTACAAGGAGAGAGAGGGAGAGAGAGAGAGAGAGGTGAGGATGTTGAAACTAAACTAGGCATTAATGTAGGCCCAAACTATGCTTCCAGTCAACCTGTCACTGCTGGAAATGGAAACTGAATGGTTTGACTGGAAGTGGAACAAAGCTCAATTCAAACAAGGAGAGAACTGTTTTCTGTTTGAGTTGAATGCTGCATCATTTCTTCAATTGTCCATAGAATAATCTTGATTCACTGTCCAAGCCCATACAACACATGATGTTGTCATCTTGCATTAGTCACCCCAAACATAAAGGTTTTTCAACAAAGTTGGAGCAAACAATGACACAGATATAATCACATGTTTTGTATCTGGAGAGAGAGGGCAAGGTCAGTCAAACAGACAACTGCAGTTCCCTCAAGCAGGAACAAAGAAGGGGATTGTTTCGCTTTACAATTTCTATTCCTTCTCAACCCAGAACTCTGCTGTCCCACCGCTCCCTTCGGGAACAGACATTCCCGGACACCGCTCCCTTCGGGAACAGACATTCCCGGACACCGCTCCCTTCGGGAACAGACATTCCCGGACACCGCTCCCTTCGGGAACAGACATTCCCGGACACCGCTCCCTTCGGGAACAGACATTCCCGGACACCGCTCCCTCGGGAACAGACATTCCCGGACATGATGCTACAGGCATTAGGTCACAAGACTACTAGAACTAAGCTCTTAACTTACATTTTGCCAGGAGAGCAGATTTGTCCTACAACTGGAGAGGGGGAGGGAGAGAACCTTTAAGGCCAAACAACAAGTCAAAGAAATATGGGGGAGGGTGGGAGATCCTGTGGTAGAGTAGTATCATATTACAATGAGAATATTTGCCAAGTATAACAAAAACATACATTTTTCCACTTCAGCTTTTCGTATGTTATACATTCTGTGGCAGTCTGTCCAAGCCTTCCCGTTTATCTAACATTTTCCACACAACGCTCCACACAATTGGGCTAACCTCAGAATCTCTCTCCATCACACACTCAAACAGTAACTCACATCCTGCTGTCCCCCTCCTCACCCCGAGCCCCCACCAGGCAGACCTTCAACTTCCCAAAGTGAAGAAATACTATCAGCATTGCCATTCATTGTATGAGCGATGAGGACGTGGTGGAGTGTACTTCTGCGCAAGACAAGTAGGCCTGCGTACTTTACAACACATTTCACTTTGAGATGTTACTGGAAGCCCGCATGCAGTAATGTGCAGTCAGTCAGTGTCCTGAAATAACAGGCTGAGTTCAGTAAAACGGAACCCCAACCCATTCCCGCTGACTCTTACTACTCCCTCTCGGTTACAAAAGTCATCAGTCTTGTTGTGAAACAGCCCGTCTCATGGGCCTTGTGATGCCTTGTTCATCTCATCAATTAGCCACTAAGCAAGGCTAATTATCAATTGACTCTCATTGACCTTCACGGCTATGAATCAACAAAAATCAATTGTACATATGCATCCTGGGTAATGTAGTACCCTAGAACAGCGATGAGGAGGAGTTTAATCCAGCATCAGTGTTGACCCATGTGTCTTGAGCTAGCATATGGCGGTGTGTGAGGCACCACAGCTAATCTGGGGTTGAGGAAATCCCCCATCATCGCCAGGTTGAGCACAGGACTTCCTCTAAAACCTGTAGTCAGTCAGTCTGCGTCTCTCCAACATGGAAAGAGACAAGGCCAGGGTTATCAGACCATCTGTTTGAGTGCTGTGTATTGTGGTGCCAGCAAAGCTCTCACAGAGGGGAGATAGACCTTCTCTCTAGAAGAGACCTTCTCTCTAGAAGAGACTTCAGCAAAGGACACTACAATAAATACAACCTTGAAGGATTGTGTGTTTGAAGCCACAGAACAGACGGACTAATCGACTGGTCATAATGCCACGTTGAACAACTGACTGTGGTGTCAGAATGAGCCATAGAGCAGTCTGGATTGCTGAATCACTTTGATGTATCATGATAATGAGTAACTCAACACACAAGACCAGCTGAGACCTGAGAAGCCATAGCCTAGATGCTGACTGACTGTGCTGTCACACTACCATAAAGAACCTACCAGCACTGCAATTTGACTAGGATTTCCTAATGCCTCATAGCAGGTAGAAGCCTCAGTGAGAGTTGGCCAGCTGTTACTACTGATGTGGCAACTGTAGCCTGCCCTGGGGTGTGCTACTAAGGAGAAGCCAGATAACACACTTTTGCCTGGCTACTCAAAACACAAACCATTATTTTCCATTTACCTTACAGTGCTGCTGCAGGCTAAACAGGCTAAACAATGCTGACAGACTAGGTCGTGACTATAGTTTAGATTAGGCTAGGTATTGTTATACTGTTCAAACAGCCCAAGGGGAAAAGGATGTCTCAACTTGGCAGGGTGACTTTTACAGGTGGGTTAACAACAGACATGGTGGATGGAACAGATACTACAATCTGTTGTGGTGATGAAATAAAGGGGAATGACAGGAGGAACAGTAGAGATCGTTTTGTTTCAAAGAGTCCCTACATGCAGAGGCTTGTGAGGGAGGTATATGGAATGTTGAGAGAGGTGTTACCATAGAGATCATATTAAATTCCTCATTTATGGGTGTCACCTGACAGCCATAAGCTCCCCTGTGGCCTGGGAATGTGGCATGAGTATTTATTTACCTGTTGAGGAACGCGTTACCAAATGCGTTGAGTTTGCGGAAGGGTTTTTTGGGGTCGACAACCAAGGCGTTTCCAGGTATCATCCCGTCCTGGTCACCGTGCATCACGGCTATGAATGAGTCTGTCGTCGGCTCGGGCCCTATCCTCATACCGGGAAAGTCCTGCTCCATCAGGTGCCGAATAAAGGTGGTTTTCCCGGTCGAGTACTGACCGACCAAGAGAACCATGGGTTTGTTGTCGAAGTCGGCATCTTCGAGCGACGGTGAGTGAAAGTCGTGGAATTGGTATGTGTCCTCCAGGGGAAAGAGTTTAGTCCGATATAGTTTTTTCAACCCTTGCGAAACATCCTGGAACTGTTCAGGCGTTTTTTTGTCCCTACTGCGGAACATGTTGAGCTGGTTTGACACAGCAGTGTCACTTTCGATCTGAAAACAAGAGAGAGATGGCGAAGTAGCTAGCGCAACTCTATCACATGCAACAGTAGTAGAGTAACATTAGCTAGAGATGCTAAAGTAGGCGAGGTCTTGAAGTGTTGATCGTTCCTCCTTCCTGACTAGCCAAACACGCCCCAGCTAGTTATTACTAGTAGCCAATCAACCGCCAAGCACAAATCCCACTCCATTACCTTGAGAATTAATGTATCTAGACAGCTATCTTTGTAGGAGTTGAGAGCGTAATTTATCTTAAACGTTTAATAAAAAACACACGCTATCCGTTAAAAGGAGGGATAGCTGTCCTTTTTTACCTGTCCTTTTGTGTTCTGAGGCCGCGTTCACCGGCTGACTGGCTTAAAAAAAAATGTTTTTATTTTTTAAATTAATATCAAATCAATACATAAAGCACATGAGGGAACACAAGCATACATAGATTACAAACAATAGACAATCGAGCTAGGGTGTACAATATCACATTACAATTACACAAGGGCCTTAAGGGACATGCATATACTTACAATTCTAACAGCTTTTTTGTTAGTAGAGCATTTAACCGTCTTAAAATACAGTTCAATTTATTTTTGTAGGGTACGAAAATGTGGTTTTCTGTTTGTAAATTTACATTTGTGTATATGAAATTTGGCCAAAAGAATAATGAAATTAATTACATAAAAATTATTCCGCTTATTTCTATTGTATGTAAAGAATCCAAACAGTACATCTCTCCACAATAGTGTAAAATCTTCATAAATGTGTTCAATTATAAACCTACTGATGTCACCGGCTGACTGGCTGGCTGACACATGCGTGTGTGTGAGACACGCAGGAAGCGGAAGTGGAATGTGAACGTCAAAATAAATGTCCCAGCGAAATAATGAAGCGCTTAGGCCTATGATTGCTCAAACTCAATCAGATGATGGTGAGCAATCAGGATGAAGTAACAGCCAATTAATACCTGACTTCTCGTCGTCTCACCCAGTCTTGTGACTGCTGCTGCACATTGCTGGTTTGGCCTCCCTATTCTGCAATTCATTAAAAGATGGACTCAGCTTTATAGTGGCCCATCTGATAGCCAAAGAAAAATCTGCTGTGTGTATGATTGTGTGTGTGTGTGCGTGTTCATTGTTGGCCCAAATATGTGGTAGGCTGTGTTAAAGACCAGATACCGTGACAAGGAGAGACAATTACCATAAATACCAGTATCTTTATTGTGAAAAGAAACATTATACAAATACATGAGAATTGAAAGTGCTATTCAAGTACATACAAGTACATAGACAACGTCACATACAGTAGATTTAGGCCTACACCTTGCATCCAGGGTGACGACCAGAGGTGTCTCTCCGCCCATAACAACAGCTCCACTGGAACTCTGAGCTATTCCATATGGAGATGCTGTTACAGCCAGCGAGCACCAGACACTGGAGCTACACTGCACCTTATCACACAGCCATAAACCCACAATATTCAACAGTAAACCATTTAAGTACTGTATCACAAGTCTCAAGGAGTCATGTCATATAATATGTGTGTGTGTGTGTGTGTGTGTGTGTGTGTGTTTATTGCTGGCCCATTGTTTAGGTAGCATCATTGCAGATAGGCTGTGATGTACAAAGACCAGATACAGTGAACAGGATACTTTATTGTGAAGGGAGCAATGTTACATCCACATTACAATGGAAAACAATTGACTTTACTTACAATGCCAGTCAAAAGTTTGGACACACCTACACATACAAGGGTTTGTCTTTATTTTTTACTATTTTCTACATTTCTAAGGATCCTGGAACTAAACACCTCCCTCTGCAACTAGATCCTGGACTTCCTGACGGGCCACCCCCAGGTGGTGAGGGTAGGTAGCAACACATCTGCCACGCTGATCCTCAACACTGGAGCTCCACAGGAGTGCGTGCTCAGTCCCCTCCTGTATTCCCTGTTCACCCACGACTCCAACACCATCATTAAGTTTGCAGGAGGGGACTGAGCATGCACCCCTGTGGAGCCCCACTGTTGTGTTGTCTGCAAACTTAATGATGGTGTAGGCCTGATCACCGACAACGACGAGACAGCCTATAGGGAGGTCAGAGACCTGGCTGGGTGGTGCCAGAATAACAACCTATCCCTCAACGTAATTAAGACTAAGGAGATGATTGTGGACTACAGGAAAAGGAGGACCGAGCACGTCCCCATTCTCATCTACGGGGCTGTAGGAGCAGGTTGAGAGCTTCAAGTTCCTTGGTGTCAACATCAACAACCAACTAGAATGGTCCAAACACACCAAGACAGTCGTGAAGAGAGCACGACAAAGACTATTCCCCCTCAGGAAACTAAAAAGATTTTGCATGGGTCCTGAGATCCTCAAAAGGTTCTACAGCTGCTACATTGAGAGCATCTGTACTGGTTGCATCACTGCCTGGTACGGCAATTGCTCGGCCTCTGACCGCAAGGCACTTCAGAGGGTAGTGCGAACAGCACAGTACATCACTGGGGCTAAGCTGCCTATCATCCAGGACCTAGACACCAGGCGGTGTCAGAGGAAGGCCCTAAAAATTGTCAAAGACCTCAGCCACCCCAGTCATAGACTGTTCTCTCTACTACTGCATGGCAAGCGGTACCGGAGTGCCAAGTCTAGGACAAAAAGGCTTCTCAACAGTTTTTACCCCCAAGCCATAAGACTCCTGAACAGCTAATCAAATGGCTACCTGGACTGTTTGCATTGTGTGCCCCCCCCAACCCCTCTTTTTACACTGCTGATACTCTCTGTTTATCATATATGCATAGTCACTTTAACCATATCTACATGTACATACTACCTCAATAAGCCTGAATAACCGGTGTCTGTATGTAGCCTTGCTACCTTTATAGCCTCGCTACTGTATATAGCCTGTCTTTTTACTGTTGTTTTATTTCTTTACTTAACTATTGTTCACCTAACACCTTTGTTGCACTATTGGTTAGAACCTGTAAGTAAGCATTTCACTGTAAGGTCTACTACACCTGTTGTATTCGGCACACGTGACAAATAAACTTTGATTTGATTGTAGAATAATAGTGAAGACATCAAAACTATGAAATAACACATGGAATCATGCAGTAACCAAAAAAGTGTTAAACAAGTCCAATATATTTCAGATGTTATATTCTTCAAAGTAGCCACGCTTTGCCTTGATGACAGCTTTGCACACTCTTGGCATTCTCTCAACCAACTTCACCTGGAATGCTTTTCCAACAGTCTTGAAGGAGTTCTCATATATGCTGAGCACTTGTTGGCTGCTTTTCCTTCACTCTGCGGTCCAACTCATCCCAAACCATCTCAATTTGGTTGAGGTCGGGTGATTGCGGACGCTAGGTCATCTGATGCAGCACTCCATCACTCTCCTTCTTGGTCAAATATCCCTTACACAGCCTGGAGGTGTGCTTGGTCATTGTCCTGTTGAAAAACAAATTATAGTCCCGCTAAGCGCAAACCAGATGGGATGGCGTATCGCTGCAGAATGCTGTGGTAGCCATACTGGTTAAGTGTGCCTTGAATTCTAAATAAATCACAGACAGTGTCACTAGCAAAGCACCCCTACACCATCACACCTCCTCATTTATGCTTCATGGTGGAAACCACACATGCAGAGATCATGCTTCAGAGACCGTGCTTCTACACCAGCATTGCTTGCTGTTTGGGGTTTTAGGCTGGGTTTCTGTACAGCACTTTGAGATATCAGCTGATGTACGAAGGGCTATATAAATAAATTTGATTTGATTTGATGATCCATTCACCTACTGTGCGCCTCACAAAGACATGGTGGTTGGAACCAAAAATCTCAAATTTGGACTCATCAGACCAAAGGACAGATTTCCACCGGTGTAATGTTCAATGCTCATGTTTCTTGGCCCAAGCAAGTCTCTTCTTCTTATTGGTGTCCTTCAGTCGTGGTTTCTTTGCAGCAATTCGATCATGAAGGCCTGATTCACGCAGTCTTCTCTGAACAGTTGATGTTGAAATGTCTCTCCGCCCATAACAGCAGCTCCACTGGAACTCTGAGCTATTCCATATGGAGATGCTGTTACAGCCAGCGAGCACCAGACACTGGAGCTACACTGCACCTTATCACACAGCCATAAACCCACCATATTCAACAGTAACCCATTTAAGTACTGTATCACAAGTCTCAAGGAGTCATGTCATGTAGTGTGAGATTAGACTGCCTCCTGTTGGTCAAGGAGAATTACAACACAGAGCTTCAAAATTGATACATACATCATGTTGTTACTTTTTGATCTAGCTTTTTGCTCATTTTCAATACAGATTGTGTATCACTTATTATGGCAATAAAATCATGGTGATTATCTGAATGATAGAATATGACTAAAGGGCATGGTGATTATCTGAATGAATATGACTAAAGGGCATGGTGATTATCTGAATGATAGAATATGACTAAAGGGCACGGTGATTATCTGAATGAATGAATATGACTAAAGGGCATGGTGATTATCTGAATGAAAGAGTATGACTAAAGGGCATGGTGATTATCTGAATGATAGAATATGACTAAAGGGCATGGTGATTATCTGAATGATAGAATATGACTAAAGGGCATGGTGATTATCTGAATGATAGAATATGACTAAAGGGCATGGTGATTATCTGAATGATAGAATATGACTAAAGGGCATGGTGATTATCTGAATGATAGAATATGACTAAAGGGCATGGTGATTATCTGAATGATAGAATATGACTAAAGGGCATGGTGATTATCTGAATGATAGAATATGACTAAAGGGCATGGTGATTATCTGAATGATAGAATATGACTAAAGGGCGTGGTGATTGTGCCCGCCAGTGCAATGTTCTCAAAGGGTTGGTATCAATCAGCACATAGGTAGTCTGGGAGTCCTGCAAAGGGGATTCAGTTATTCAACTTCAATCAATGAAATACTTTTTTTATGCATTCATGAATGAATTTCAATTACATTTATTGAATTGAGAGGATTTCAAACAGTATTGAACTTACTATGATAAACATAGTATAAATCCTAGACCTTTTCTAGTTCCAAAATATTAGGCCTTCTCTTTTTTGCTGTCCTTCCCAGAATCTCTCTAGACTTTGACTCACTGATCTTTAACCCCCACCCTTCCAGCTTTACAAAACTAAAACAATAAAAAAGCTGAGTGACTTTGGACCCTTACTGCCTCCTTCAACTTTTTTCACCTTTCTGTCTTACATGTTGCTCTCTTTCTATATTTTTGCATTCATTTGAGTTTCTTTGTCTGATCAGTGAATTCACATATCACAAAATATAATCGTGTAATCATTTAGAATTACAAGTACTTAATCCGTTAAATCAAGTACGGAAACAAGTTCGGAAATTAGCCGACTTTCTCTGTGCCTGTCAGTTACAATAAGAGAAAACCACAAGATGAAAGGCTACCAGTGTTCTAAATAAAACTGACTATGGATGGAATGATCTATTGCACTTTACTAAATTTCTTAATCTCATAAGAATTTGAGAACAAACTGAACCTACTCACCCTCAGGAACAGAAGTTCAGTAAAGGACTGGTCAAGGAAGTGAGTGAGGGCTGCTTAAGGCTGTGAGAGGGAGAGATAAATGAATAATTATATGTACAGTAAATATGTAACAGGCCCTGCCCATAAACTCTGCATCCTGTTTGAATACCTACAGGTATACAGTCATACAGTAAAACCTTAGCAAACACACAAAGCCTACACACATGGGCGCGCACACACGCACACACACACACACACACACACACACACACACACACACACACACACACACACACACACACACACACACACACACACACACACACACACACACACACACACACACACACACACCCTAAACCCAAATAGTATCAGTAAAAGCATGCTCAGGAATCAGATATAACTTTATATATAATACAGGGGGCAAACAAAAGTGGAGATTACCCATAATGAAACTATAATGTGTGTGTATAAATCACACAGTGTTCAGAAAATTTTAGAAAGACCCTGTTAGTGTAGTGTTACCTGGCTACCCCATTCACATCGCTCCAGCCAACTGTTTCTTCTCCGTGATCGATAGAGCAACAGCAATTAAATTCAGGGTGACGTCAGGGAAGGTGTAAGGTCCACTAGACAGGGATGTGTAAGGTCCACTAGACAGGGATGTGTAAGGTCCACTAGACAGGGATATGTAAGGTCCACTAGACAGGGATATGTAAGGTCCACTAGACAGGGATGTGTAAGGTCCACTAGATAGGGAGGTGTAAGGTCTACTAGATAGACAGGGATGTGTAAGGTCCACTAGATAGACAGGGATGTGTAAGGTCCACTAGATAGACAGGGATGTGTAAGGTCCACTAGATAGACAGGGATGTGTAAGGTCCACTAGATAGACAGGGATGTGTAAGGTCCACTAGATAGACAGGGATGTGTAAGGTCCACTAGATAGGGAGGTGTAAGGTCCACTAGACAGGGAGGTGTAAGGTCCACTAGATAGGGAGGTGTAAGGTCCACTAGATAGGGATGTGTAAGGTCCACTAGATAGGGATGTGTAAGGTCCACTAGATAGGGATGTGTAAGGTCCACTAGACAGGGAGGTGTGAGGTCCACTAGACAGGGAGGTGTGAGGTCCACTAGACAGGGAGGTGTAAGGTCCACTAGATAGGGATGTGTAAGGTCCACTAGATAGGGATGTGTAAGGTCCACTAGATAGGGATGTGTAAGGTCCACTAGACAGGGAGGTGTAAGGTCCACTAGACAGGGAGGTGTAAGGTCCACTAGACAGGGAGGTGTAAGGTCCACTAGACAGGGAGGTGTAAGGTCCACTAGACAGGGAGGTGTAAGGTCCACTAGACAGGGAGGTGTAAGGTCCACTAGACAGGGATGTGTAAGGTCCACTAGACAGGGATGTGTAAGGTCCACTAGATAGGGAGGTGTAGGTTCCACTAGACAGGGAGGTGTAAGGTCCACTAGACAGGGAGGTGTAAGGTCCACTAGACAGGGAGGTGTAAGGTCCACTAGATAGACAGGGATGTGTAAGGTCCACTAGATAGGGATCTGTAAGGTCCACTAGACAGGGATGTGTAAGGTCCACTAGACAGGGAGGTGTAAGGTCCACTAGATAGGGATGTGTAAGGTCCACTAGACAGGGAGGTGTAAGGTCCACTAGACAGGGATATGCAAGGTCCACTAGATAGACAGGGATGTGTAAGGTCCACTAGATAGACAGGGATGTGTAAGGTCCACTAGATAGACAGGGATGTGTAAGGTCCACTAGATCGACAGGGATGTGTAAGGTCCACTAGATAGACAGGGATGTGTAAGGTCCACTAGATAGACAGGGATGTGTAAGGTCCACTAGATAGACAGGGATGTGTAAGGTCCACTAGATAGACAGGGATGTGTAAGGTCCACTAGATAGGGAGGTGTAAGGTCCACTAGATAGGGATGTGTAAGGTACACTAGATAGGGATGTGTAAGGTCCACTAGATAGACAGGGATGTGTAAGGTCCACTAGATAGACAGGGATGTGTAAGGTCCACTAGATAGACAGGGATGTGTAAGGTCCACTAGATAGATAGGGGGGTTTAAGGTCCACTAGACAGGGAAGACGTAAGGTCCACTAGACAGGGTAGGCGTGAGGTCCACTAGACGGCAGCAATGAGCTATGAATGAGAATGTTTGGAAAATGAGGTCATTTTCTTTTATCCTATCGGGCCTCCGTACTTGCATGTGGACTGTACGGTCAGAAAGCGGTGTTGTGGGTTGACTGATTCTGAATGTGAGTTGCTAACGTTAGCTAATGTTGCACAAACAAATAATGCTATTTAGTAAAATAACGTTTATGAAATGGTTGAGCGCCATCATTTTCACAAGTGCAATGTAATAGTCACCCTAGATATATTTTACAGGCCATCATCAATTTACTCTGGAAACAGTGTTCTTGTTACAAGCTAGCAGGAGAGTCTAACTGAAATTAGCCATCTCATTCCTCCATCATACTAGCTACCGTCAGTTTACAGCTAGTTAGCCCGCTATATGTGAACACAGATAATACGGCAAAGTTACTGGACAAATCTTATTTGGTTTATGAATGATTTTCATGTGATGGTCTGTAGATACTAAAATGTTTCCTGCGGGACGTTACCTAAGTGATGCTGCTTTGTTAACTTCATAGCCAGTTCAGTCCAGACAAGTACGTTAGCTAACTTAACGTTACACAATTTGCGAGCCAGCATATTCTGGACCTATGTAACAGCCCATCTAACTAAACTAGTTATACAGGTAGCATGTAAGTGGTTAAACCTGAATCTCAATCATATAGACATAACGATACATGTTTGTGGCCCTTGGATCTACTTCACATGCCTAGCTACTTTCTTACAGTATCAGACTACAAAGTAAAACTCTTCGTCACGTTCATATTCTCAGCAAGATGGCAGAACAAACAACATTGGACAGCCTGCTGGAAATGGGCTTTGACAGAAACAGGGCGTAAGTAGCTAACTGAATTCATGTGGCTATTCTTCTACAAACTAAAGATCATGATAAGATGATGTGATCAACTCTGATCCTGTCCATATTTCTTCTGCTTGCAGGGAAAAGGCTGTGGCACACACAGGAAACCAGGGCATAGAGCGGGCCATGGACTGGTAAGTCAACTGATAGGGGCATTGGTGAGCTAGTCTCTGAGCATTTTTCATCCTCAGTTAAGTTATTCACATTGGATAACTGATTCATGATGTCTCTTCTATCATGCTTCTTCCACAGGTTGATGGAACATGAGGGTGACCCAGACATTGATGAGCCCTATGTACCTCCTGTGGGGAACGTGCTTGGAGGAAGTGACCCACAACTGCCCAGTCCAGCAGCCCAGCCCACAGCAGAGGGAGCAGACCCTGGTAAGTGGTCAGTTGTCGTGACAGCATTTTGTATTATGGTAACTTATATTGTTATGATCGAGTTATAACAATGGCTTCCCATTACATAGGTTAACATGGTTGTTGGTTTACATTGTCTTCTTGTCCCTCACCTCTTATATGTTAACTCTACCTACAGATGGGGGTGACCAGATGATCCATGACGGGGATACCAAACAACCAATGACAGAGGAGGAGAAACGTGAGCAGATAAAGAGGTCAGATAATTAACCTCTACCTCTGTTTACACACTTATCTTATTCTGTCAGAAACTGGGGTTTGGTCAAAAGGTGTTACTCAATGAGATCAGCAAAAGGGTAGGCCTTCTGTTGGAAATACAAAGAGACGGCATACAATGAAACCTGTGTGTGTCTGCCTGCGTGTCTGCCTGCGTGTCTGCCTGCGTGTCTGCCTGCATGTCTGCCTGCGTGTGTGTGAACCAGGCTAGAGGATCTGATGCGGGTGAAGCAGGAAGAGCGGAGAGAGAGGGAGCGAGCGGAAGAGGTGGACAGAGAGAAGCAGAGGAGGAGGCAGGGTCAGGAGCTGCTGCAGGTCAAACAGAAACTGCAGGAGGATGAGATGAAGAAAATGGTCGACCTGCGCCAGAGAGAGAAGAACGACGACAAAATGGCCAAGTAAGCCATGAAGTCAATGGGCTTGTTAGTCATTTCAGTCAGCATTGCAGGTGACTGCCAATTTTCTGATCTACAAAATACTTATTATATTATTTGTAGATAATTTAGTCAGTCACAATTTACCCACAATACATCACGGATGGATTTGATGCTCTCGACATGGCCAGTGGCTGTTGTCTCAAAGCACATTGGAGGAGAGGATCCAAGGTTCCTCCCTCGAACCTCTTCCAATGAGCTTTGAGAGGAATTTAGGAAACAAAAATAGCTAGTAATGTTTTCAGACACAGCCAATAGTTGCTTCTTCTAAACGGCTTCGTGCAAATTAGGTCTATTCCCACTCCACAACTCTTCCCTTGCTCCCGAGTGGCGCAGAGGTCTAAGGCACTGCATCTCAGTGCAAGAGGCATCACTACAGTCCCTAGTACGAATCCAGGCTGTATCACATCCGGCCGTGTTTGGGAGTCCAATGGGGCGGTGCACAATTGGCCCAGCATCATCCAGGTTTGGCCGGGTTAGGCCGTCATTGTAAATAAGAATTTGTTCTTAACTGACTTGCCTAGTTAAATATATATATATATTTTAATCAAATGACTGCTCTCTCTCTCTCAGGCAGCGGGTGCGAGACAAGATAGCACGTGACAGAGAGGAGAGAGCACTTAAGGTACTGACTGCACCTACAGCATCTGACCCGTATGCTGAACTGTTGCAAAATAACGTCTCCATGTCTTTCATAGAAAGAGTTGAACGCACTAACCCCTTCTACGCCTCTCTTCTCCAGTTTGGAGGTGGTTCTTCTAGTAGAGCTGTAACCTCCCCTTCAGCAGAGGGCCCTCCCTCCTCTCCGCCCAGTCAGGGCCCGCCTCCCGCCAAGAAGGACTATAACGAGTGTAGAATCCAGGTAAGGGGCCATGGATGTCTATGGCTTAGTTCTCATTCTGTTCATACTCACAACGGATGTACATTTGACACAACAGTTGTAATACAACAGATCTTTTTTTATGAGTTTGTTTGCACAATAATCTTTAAGACAACCGTTGTTTGGTGTCTCAACAGTCAATAAAGTTTATTCATTCATCCTCCTGTCCGCAGGTGCGTATGCTTGACGGCTCGGCACTGACCTCCGTGTTCAAGGCCCAGGAGCCACTGGCTGCCGTGCGTGTCTACATCCAGATGAATGGCGACGCCCCCGAGGGCCAGGACTTCACGCTGCTGTCCCCGTACCCACGCCGCGTTTACACAGAACTGGACATGGAGAAACCTCTACAGGAGTTGGGTGAGCAGACAGGACGATGCCCCTCTTACTGGGCTTGTACAGTTACAATAGTCCAAAGTGACTTCCTCTGCACTAATCTGAAAGGACTGGAGGTCAAAACCAGCCAAAGACATATTGCTTTCTTCTATGCTGTGTTGCAGTTATAGATTAATCTAATATGAGATTGAAGGTGTTCTAGTTTGTGTAGCGACCAATAACATTTGATACGGTCTTAAATGTTTTGTGTCATTGTTCAGGTTTGGTGCCTTCAGCTGTGCTGGTCGTTGCAAAGAAATAAGGACCTGAAGTAATAAGATGCTTTATGAGCCAACATCATTTATCACCCCCAACAGGACAGAGACCAGGATGTCAACTATGGATTGATTCTCCTTCAACAAACACTTTGAACTTTAATCTGAATCTTTAATGGCAACACAAAATGGATGACTGTATTGATTATCATGGGGCCTAAAGTTAGACCTGGCTCATTGACACTGTCCACTGCATTGTAAATTGTAGTTTTTCAAAGTTAAATCATTTTACAGTGGTGTTATTGCATACTCACTCAAACTTGAATAAACTTACTTGGAGAGTAATGTGGTGGACTGAACATACTTTCCACAGAGAATGCAACAACTCAACATGTACAGGAATAATCTGTTATTTTTCATGAAGCTGCACAATCCAGGGCTCCAAATCAGTTTAACAGATAATCTACATACATCGAAATGGTTTATTGAGCAATGTTAAAAGTGAAGATTAAAAAGTTACATTTTCAAAAACAGTGATAAAGGCAAAAGTTTGGTTTAAGTGGATTGACAAACATTTAAGTTTCCTACTCCTAAAATTTTACCAAACATGACCAATGCTGTTAGTTTTGGAAATGTCCATTAGGTACAGCACAGCGTACATCCACTTATTACGCCTTGCTTGACCAGAGGCACTGGTACCTGCATACAACAACATGGCTTCCCTATCTTCTGTCTGGAGGACTCAACTGGGCAGAAACTTCAATGGCGATCCTCAAGCTCTGAATGAGGGACAATAGATTGATCTTAACCTGCTCGTATATGAAAGAGCTCCGACTTCATACTATAAAACACCATTATGTACATTAGAAAAAAAGACTAGCCTATACTTCTGGAATGATGCAAGACTTTAAATAATACAGGACCTGTGGAGAGAGGGGTTTGCTTAAATTGAAAGGGGCTGCATGTAGAAGAGAATACAAAAATAGTTTATCGTTAAAACAATGTACAAGAGCACATTTTCAAAGACCAAACAAGTAGTAGATGTCACACCCCTGTTCCTGATATTAGTTAAATCCCTAATGGCAACCTATTCCCTACAAAGTGCACTACTTTTGACCTGGACCCTGGTCAAAGATAGTGCAATACATAGGAAATAAGGTGCCATTTGGACTCATCCGTGGAATTTAAAGTGAGGTGGTGGTGAGTTCACTGAACAATGGTGTCACAGCATTTCTCTTCCCCCTTAGCTGGGAGGGTAGTAACCCTGATTGTAGTTCCAGGGTTGCTGGTAGCCTCCGTATCCCCCGTACTGTGGTTGCTGAAAGAGAAAAAAACATTAATCAACACTTGAATGCAGGGGTATTCAAATCTTACCCTATGAGGTTACCCTATCCCTGTCGTACCTGATACCAGCTTCCATAGCCTGCGTAGCCTGCATGAGCCGCACTCATGTCCCCACCCATCATGGGTGGAGGTGGTGTCGTCATGGGAACATGGGGCATTGTGGGAGGGGCTGGTGGTGGAGCGGGCACAGCGGAGCCGTCTTCTCCTTTACTCATCTTCTCTGGGTCCTCGCTGTCTCTGCAGATCAATCAATACAACAACTACGTCAATAACCAATCCATTAAGTTTATACATTTGCTTCTCCATGGTTGACTGTCAAATCTCAATATTGAGTCACTACATCACACTATTTTATTGGTAATGATAGACAGATGTGCTATAATCTCACCCGTTCTCAGCCCTTCTCTTCTTGTTGCCAAGCTCTTTCAGCAGCTTCTGATGCTCCTCATAGACTGTTAGCACACTGCAGGCCAGAGGACAGCAACATTTAAAACATGGTATGCTCTTCATAGACTGTTAGCACACTGCAGGACAGCAACAGTAACATTTAAAACATGGTATGCTCTTCATAGACTGTTAGCACACTGCAGGCCAGAGGACAGCAACATTTAAAACATGGTAAATTGCATTTCTCCCAGTTTCATTCATTCAATAAAATGCCTTGACATGTTTATTTTTCTCTGGGTTCCTGATTGTATCTAAAAACAACAAACAATCCTGTGACCCCTGACCTTTGCACAGAAGTCCCATAGTCCTCAGCGTACTGTAGGCCCCTCTGGGAAAAGAGGATCTTGGTCCGTGGGGAGAGGGGTGCGGCCAGCGCCCGAGTCACACACTGCTGCACCCCCTCGGGTGACCCTCTGGGGTCACCAGACACCTCCAGCTCCAGCAGGTTCAGGTGCAGTTTACCGTTATCCTGGGAAAGGGAGAGAGAATAGGTGGAGAGTAAGGGAGGAATGAGAGGGACAGAGAGTTATAGCCTACTGCTTGGTCAAGAGATCATCAAGAAAGGGAGATCTGGCATCAAACCATAAGTGATATCTTCTCTGAGGTTTAGGTTAAGGCTTCATGTAAAAATTAGAGCAAGTGATCTTCTTCCCCTCTGTATTAAAAGCTTCCAGCTTCTCTCACCGGGCTAATCTCCAGCGCCTCCTGCAGGACACCCCGGGCCTTGCTGGGGTTCTTGCAAAGCTTCAGCAACAGCCGGGCTAGTTTGATGGAGTAGAATGCATGGAGGTGAGGAGTCTCTTTGGCTTGGTCCACCGCGTCCCTGAGCAGAGCTTCTGATTCATCTAGCCGGCCCGCCCGTCTCTCTAGCCCCGCCCTGCGCAGCCGGACCATGGCCAATCCTGGGATAGAGGTTTCCAGAGATTCTAGAACACGCCGTGCCTCTGTTAGATCACCTGGGAGGAGGAGGGGAGGAGGGCATGAGTGAGCCACAACACTGGGTAATGACATCCTGTATTTCATGTCTCTTCCCCTCTCACCATGCCTCTCCTCAAAAGTGGCCCACTGCAGGTGCATGGTGTGTTTGTGTGCCAGGTGGATCTCACAGGCTCGCCTGAACACTCCCCGTGCCTCGTACAGACTCTGAGGTTCCAGGTACTGAACATACTGAGAAATATGCATAAAGCATATATTAGTTACACTGACATACAAACATGTTACTGACACACACACATGCGCACCCACACACACACCCCTGCAGCACCTCCTTACCTTGGTCCAGAACTCCTCGTAGAGCGCGCAGGCAATCAGACAGCGCTCAAACAGGATCCGTACCCTCCGGTCACCCCCGGCAATGATCCCACTGCTCTTTGACCCCTCTTTTTGCTCCTCTTCCTGGCCCTCCATGGAGTCTGGTTCGGTCTCCACCTCCTTTTCACCCCCCCCTCCCAGCTGGGTGAGCTCCCAGTCCAGGTAGGAGTGCCAGGCTTTCAGCTGGGTCCGGTCCAGAGGCTTCACGTGGAAATAAGGACGCTTGATCTGGAATGGAGGGAGGAATGGGAACAGAAGAGAAGTGAGTCAATGTTTCCAACCAATGAAAGTATCACACTTCAATCGTAACTTCGGAGTTGCACATAGAAGGGATGTGTGTGTGTCTGTCCGGGGTAACTCACAGCTTCCTCAAGGTTCCACCTCTTCCTGACCTCTCCCTCAAGGTCCTGGTACACCTTCTCCCTGCGAGCCAATAGGAGTTCTCGCATCTTCGGAATCACCTCTTCCTGATTGGGTGAACCATAACATGACAGTTATAATGACAGACTTTTGAAACAGTTTAACAGAGTTAGATCCTACACCGTAACCTCACTCCACAACTTGAAATGTCTCCACTATCTGCTATTTTGGCAGCATCTGACATTCATGTTAAATCTTCTCCAACACTAGCAGGGATTTGTCATTTGTAAACCACCTCTGTAGGTTCCTTCTCTTCCCCAGGCGGTAACTCATCTTCCCCCTCAGCCAACTCAGCCTTCTCAGTCTTGTGTATCTGTTTAGATTCCTCAAGCAACCCCTCATACTCCACTGCTGAGAGGACGTCCTTGGGCGCATGAGCATTAAGATGAGTCTTGAATCTGTGAGAGAGGGATGGAGAGAGTGGATAAGATTCACCAGGTGAGCAAATAAGAGGTCCGCATTAAGAAGTGAGCATGATAATCATACAATTATCAAAATCTAGAATTTAATCAAATGTTAACATTTCATAATTTTGACTGATTTGAAGCTCTACTATTTCTCTTAGTAGAGAAAATGTACTGTTTGTGACTGTGTATAGTCTCACTTCTCATAGTGGCTGCTGTACAGCTGAGTGGGGACTCTGAGGATTCTGTCGTAGACTCCAGTGGCAGCCTTCATGTCTCCCTGCTCCTTCTCCCACTCGATGTACAGCTCCCACAGACGGTCAGAGTGGAAGTCTAGTCCTGCCGCTGCTACCGCCTCTTCAAATGCACTGGGGAGAAGAGACAAGAATCAGTCAATCAGATTGATAGAAAAAAATAGTTGAACAATAAGTACTGTATGGAAAAAGGTGGTGTTCTGGCTAGAGTTGAATGTAAAGCTGGCAAAAGAAGTAAACAAATGTGTATAAGTGTGACACTGAGTTTAAGAGTGTATACCTGCGAATGCACTGAGAGGACTCTGGCAGGTTCATGTTCAGCGTGCCCAGTAGCAGGTTAATGTAGTGGATCCACAGATCTACGCTCAGAGGGATGGCCTTCAGACCCTGAACACACACCTGGAACAACACAAAAACATTATGAAGCAATCATGTCACTTACATAATTTCCTAGTGCCAAAGACTTTCAAAGAATGTAGCACTGCGGTATGTGCCCTTTGTTAAGTCAATGGCTATTAAACATAGCAGATGCTGGTTATTAAACGACTAATTGACTGACATCGGTTCAATTACTGGAATTCCAGTTAGTGTGTAATATATATATATATATATATATATATCTATATCTATATATATATATATCTATATCTATATCTATATCTATATATATATATATATAGATATATATATATAGATATATATATATAGATAGAGATGAAAGTATAGCTTCTCTACTTTGAAAAACGAGTTAAATAATTGAAATAATTGTCAGACAGCATACTTTGGCAGGCTAGTTAAATAGGATGACTACTGACAGTTCAGTATGGGGAGCACAGAGATAACGGTAGATTGTTGGCTGGCAGGATGCTACTGCCTGTGCAGAGATTAGTCAAATGTTTAATTTAACTAGGCAAGTCAGTTATTAACAACAAATTCTTATTTACAATTACGGCCTACCCCGGCATAATCCGAACCCGGAAGACGCTGGGCCAATTGTGCGCCGCCCTATGGGACTCCCAATCATGGCCGGTTGTGATTGGGAATCCCATAGTAATTTCCTTTTTTTTCTATATGGACCTGATAGAGACAATGAATATTTTCAATGTTTTGGCAATTGAATGTTTGCTATTTTTGGCTTTCAAATTTCCATTAAATAGGTATTTCATAATGCATTTAATGTTTTAAAAAATAATTGAAAGAGAACTCAAAAACAGTGATTGTTTTTTAAATAATCTAACCAAAACATCAACAACAACAAAAATCACGAATCGCTTAGCACTACAAGACACACATCCGTGTCACTTTTACCAAACACTCTTCTTCATCATCATACCTCCTGAGCTTTGTTGGTGTAGCCTGCACGTCGCTCCAAGTCGGCAAACTTCTTCCAATATCCGTAGCACAGGGGGTAACGCGCCAGAAAGGCAACCAGCGCTCGCCGTGATGCCGTCATGTGACTCTGGGGACCATTAGAAATCTGGGTTAGCTGCAAATTCACTAAGTAAAAATGAGTTTAGTTGTCATCATTATTGATGTGAAGTGTTGGTTTCAACTTCAACACTGCATTCCTTAACAACAGTGGTACGGTTAGCTACGCATTAATTATTCATGCAGAAGATCTTTGGTTATGTCAAAATGCCAATAGGAATCTTGTCTGTCCCCTCAGCTCTTCTCACCTCTTGCTCACTGTACTGCAGCAGGTCAGTCCAGCTAGAAAAATCCTGTGGATTGTCATGGGCCAGCTTCCAGAGTCGGTCAAAGTCCGCCGGCAACTCTCCGTCCTCTTCCTCCTCATTCTCCACCAGAGGCATGTTGTATGCTGTCGCAGCTGCTGCTTCTGAAGCCTCTTCTCCACCATTTTCCTCTGATACCTCTTCCATCTCTGTTGGATGTTGGACAGCCTCCGTGGCTTCCGGAGCTTTCAAAAGAGAAATTGAGAAAGTTACACAGGGAAGAAAACTGTTTTATCTATAACACAAAGAAATGGCTGGCCTGCTCGATAATACATAAGCAGATGTCATTTACAGACTAAATGTAAATTAATGCCATTATAAAAGGAAATTTCAGTCACTGATGGTGTTTTTAGCCATTCATTCATTAGGATTTCAACATACTACACAGAGATCATGACGTCGGCAATGTCAACAAACGGCATAAACTTCCGAAATTCTGCAGGGGAACAGCGATTTATGTCTGCTTCTACAGTCGTTAGATCAGATTAACATACCATAACAAAATACTCGGGCTAGCAAGTACTAGCTAGTTGATTTACTCTGGTACTAGCTAGGGGAAAGACCATTTCTGTTTCGCCAGTTTGCGCACCAGAAATTAATGTTAGCCATATCGGCTAGTTAGAAAGCTAGCCATCGTTTCACATGCGTCCTTGCGACTGCTAGCTGACCTGTGAAGTTACAAACGACTATTCATATGATCTCTACGTCACTATCGAATAGCTTCATCAATATATTTGTATTATTTTATGTTTTTACAACCCGAAGGACCCTCCATTAGCCCGTTGCTGCTCAGGTCTTCTAAATCCGAGCCTTCGGCCGCCATGTTTGAAAATGACAGAATAACGTCACTCCTATGCGACAAGTACCTTCTGCAAGAGGTAGTCACTAGTTACCACAGCCACAAAGTAATAACCCCACCCATTTCTAACCCAAACCCTATTTATATTCTTTAAAATGTTGATTTTAACCCTAACCTTAACCACTCTGCTAACCTAATGACTAACCATAACTTTACATTTAGACAAAAAATATGTTTGTTTTCATGAACGTTGACGATATAGCCCATTTAGACTTTGTGGCTGTGGTAACATTGGTCCTTGCTATCCGGGGTCCTTGGGACGGCCATACCCCCCCTTTACTCCATTGAAGTTGACATTTAAAATGGGTTAAGGTTAGAGTCGGTGTTAAAGTTACGGCACAAACCGTGCAGTATGAATATAGGCTAAAACTGCTTATTCAATAGAAATCCCCGATCACACTTGTAGGCGATGTCATTGCGACGTTGGCTAGCAAAGCTCATGACGTCTACCACAAGGCTGCTGAATGGAGATCGGCTCTTAATAATGGCTTGGAATGGTATCAAACGCATGGAAACTGTGTTTAATGTGTTCGATTCAATTCCATTTATTCCGCTACAGCCAGTAATATGAGCCACGTCCTCCCTAATGTAGGTGCCACCGGCCACCTATGGTGAAACAAGTAATCGGGTCTAACGGTCGTCTCCCGTCGAACTGCACATGTGCAGTCCGTCAAAATCAAAACTCCTTCGATATAAAGTTGTTTTTGACGAAAATTAAAACATGTCACTTCACGAGGTTGGAGAAAGAACATGTTCAACTACTTAATTGGCTCGAATCTGTTGTGCTTTTAGATTGAGAAAATTATCTTAAGGAATAATTTTTCACTTCTCTCATTGACAACTCAAACCCCAAACCCTGGCGTGGTCTATTTTGCAAGTGTTTTCGGAAGTCTCGCGATGTTGCATATCTGGGTTACGGTTTAGGATAGTAGATATGTTCCTAGGTTCCCGAAAAGCATTGACCGAATAAAATTGGCACCGAGCGTTGTTTTAGGGTCAGTTGATATATTTCACAGAAAGTATTCATAGGAATAATATAAACCAGCCTTTCTTAAAAACGTCCGGTATTATTGTAGTCCAAATTCGTATTCGGCAGAGACACAATTGTATTGAAAAGCTTTAAGTTTACAAAATATATTTATTATGTACAATAAATAAACAGACATTTGATTGGGAATGTAGTTACTTTATTATTACCCCTATCTACGTAAGCTGCATGAATTCATATGATTAAAAACAACAATGCTCTCTCACATTTGGTCAAGTTTATTTTCACTTGGTCTGCCATCTTATCACATACAACTAGCCTCCTTCCTTCCTGGTTCCAACACACTTGCTGAGAATGTTGCAGTAAGATTTTAATTCTCAACCACAAAATAAATCAAGAAAAACTATTCTAAAACGCTTTATCGCCAAGGACAGTAGGGAACGCAACAACCCCATAAAGAGGTGCTATTATCAACCAGGACCGGTCCCTTGTCTCCAGAGTGAACTGCATCTTTGTAAACTAACTGAATATATCATTATTTATTTCCTTAGTCACATAATACATTGACAAATTTTATGAAAAATATTAAGAGCAAGAGACACTGAAGACACTGGACCGTGAACCCCAACCCACAAATTAACCCCAATGCCTGACCCTAACTGTTTGAGTTCAATCTGGGATAAAAGCTCTCACCTTCCTCTCAAGTGCATTTGATAATCAAGTAAACAAATTGAACAAGTCAGAACAGAAACATTAGGATGAGTTTCCACAAAGTCAGTGGTCCTAACCCCAGAATAATTCCAATATGAGCAAACTTAAAAAGCCAAATCCTCTTCCATTAAGTTGTTACTGACCATGTGTTTGTCTTTTACCACCAGTACATAAAAACATGGCATAGTAATGACTGATGTAAGTGCACACAATCTTATCAGAAACTCATTTGGGGATAAATTAGGAGGAATGAGTAACCTTAAATTAGGGATATCAGAGGTAAGACTCAATACACCTTATGGCAATAAGAAGAGAAATGCCACGACATTTACAGATAGTCTTGGATCAGTGCTGCATTGTTGCTTGGTGGAGTTTCTAATAAAACTAAATGTGGCACGAGTTGAAAGTAAAGGGAGCGGTTGGCTATCCTGTTGATTGCTCTTCAGTAATTACAGGGGGCAATGGAATGAAAACATGAAATAAGAAGAAATAAGAACTTAAAGTCATAAGACATGGCCAGATATGGAATTATTAACACATACTAACTACACTACAGCCTCTGAATGAGTGTCTTAATTTTGTTGTCAGCAAACTTATTCAATGATCTCTTACATCTAAAGCATACTTGACAGAAAACCTCAAATAATCATCCATCAGACTTGAATGTCTTTGAGTACTTCCAAACATTCACTACAACATCATGATTTGAACTGTGAAGAATTTCCCTAAAATGCAACTAACAATAAATCTACCTAGCAACCCTTCAGTAACTTGACCAACTGTCAGTTTGACTGAAGGCAAGATGGACATGGAAGAGACACAGTTTTAGATCTACAGGCAGTGTTTGTATGCAAGCCTGGTATGAAATATTGTATGCTTGGTATGAAATATTGTGTGTTTGGATAGTCCTCTATCCCCTGTCCAGTCTGTGTACCACATTAAAGCAGTTGGTCAAATATCTTGCTTGGTGCGTTACAATTGCAACCCGTGTCCACTAAGTTCCTCCATCTCTCGTTCAGTCCGGTTCAGTCATCGTCGTCCTCCCCCTTCTCCATTGTTACTGAAGCACCACAGTCCAGTCCAACCCTGCGTTGACACCCGGCTTGCGAAGGGTTAACACCGACATGGAGGCATCAAACTCAAACTCCAGCTGACTCTCCTTGCCATCTACAGAGAAAAGACATCAGAATAGATCAATAACAGTCATTTGAGACAGACCTGCCATTATACACACACAGTAATCCTTAACCACAAAGAATGACAGTTTATTGGCCAACTGTTTCCATCTCATAATTGCCTACTTGGGTGTGAAAACAGGAAACATTCAAACACAATGACTTACTGGCATCTTAACTTGGTACACTAACCCATAATATGAATAAGACACTGGAAAAACTCACCATGAGTCTTCAGAGTGGCCTTGCTGGGCTTACTGGCCCCCAATATGACAATCTTCTCAACCCAGGAAAAAGTGGTGAACTGAGAGCCAGGGGCCAAGTTCCTGCATGGAGAGAGAATTCAGTTACATTCAACATAGACAAAAATCAAGGAGAGTAACAACAAAAATAAACAGAAGAAAGAAATTATTTGACAGACCTGGAGGACAGGGCGTTATTGGCAAAGGAAAATCTTCTGTGGATGAACTGCTTCTGTTTGTCAAAGTTGAAGGTGTGGCCGTCGTCTATGTAGAGCTCACCCTGGGCAAATCGCTAACAGACATAACATTTGAAAATGTTTAAAGGTCAAATCCTGAACCCATCCAAATTTGGGGCAACAGTATAAGTGACAAGGTGTGTTTTGTGTTACCTTGGGGCTGAGAGCAACGAATAAGGTGTAGGGGTCGTGTTCCATGCATGAAGATGACCTTCGAACCCGGGCCTTCCTGGGAATAATGGAACCACCGCGTTGGAATACCGGAATCTGGTAAGGAGAGAGAGTCAGGGAGTGTCTTTCCAATCTTACCCAGTTCTCTCAACAGAACTTTCAGGATATGGTCTTAACTGTATGTGACTGTTTGACTAAGCATGTAGCCCCCTGGGCGTGACTGACTGGTTGTTAGTGAGTGTGTTGTAGAGTTTCTTACAGAGCTGATGGTGACAGGGATGTAGAGGTTCTGGGCTCCGTTGTGTTTCTGGAACGTGTGGACGTCAAACCAGACCTGAAGGACACAGAACAGAGCAGCTAGGAGAGGGTTTCCATTAGACGGCTGACTTATAACCTACATAAGACTGTTATAATAGTGACATAATGTTATGACAGTTCCTGAGAGAGACTCACCTCTCCTTTTCCAGGCAGGTAGGCAGTAACACCCCTAGCCCCCTCCTCAGTCACGGGGTGCACCAGCAGATCTCTCCCTGAAACAGCAGGATAGAAGGAATGTGACTCAGTCATGGTATCAGTCATAAAGGGTATGTAAAGACAGGAATATCTATTGACACTGAGCTATACTAGGGAATAACACGATCTCACTCACCAAGCAGGAACTGGTCATCCATGGAGAACGTGGCTGTATCCTGAGGATACTCCACCCACAGAGGTCTCATGACGGGCTGGCCAGAGTGGTGGGCGTGGTAGAACAGCTGGTACCAGTAGGGCAGGAGGGCGTAACGCTGGCGGACAGCCTCCCTGATCAGAGCAGTGTTCTCGGGGCCAAACAGCCAGGGCTCCCTGCGGGGGGTGTCCAGATGGGCATGGGCTCGGAAGAAGGGCTGGTACGCCCCCGTCTGGTACCAACGCACCAGGAGCTCAGTACTGGGAGACTTGAAGAAGCCACCCACATCAGCTAGGAGAGGGGGAGAGAGAGGAGGATGAGGAGTGGTACAGAGATAACAATGTAGTGAGGTGTAAACAAACAGGCAATGAACCGTAATAATGTAATGTAAACAAGTCATGTAAAAAAGCAGATAACACCAAAATAAAATGTAGCAAAATATTTCTGATGTATTAATTGCTTAGCTGTGGCTTTTAGTAGAGGGGAAAATAGTGGTATTAGCTAAGATTGAGTCAGACTCACCTCCACAGAAAGAGACACCAACCAGGCTCAGACTGAGACACATGGGGATGGAGATCTTCAGATGTTCCCACTCAGCAGCGTTATCACCTGTCCACACAGCACCGTAGCGCTGGGAGCCAGCAAAGAAGGCTCTGGCCAGGACAAAAGGTCTCTCCACTCCCCCTGAGCGCTCAATCAGACCCTCTGCTGTGGCCCTTTGCTGAGGGAAAGAGAAGAGGTGGTTACTGCATGTTCAAGCAGCAAAGCTCGGTAGAAACATTAAGTCATTTCTTCAAAAAAAAGTAGAGGTAAAATGGAGGTCCTACTACTACAGAGGGAGGCTTACTGGATATCCTGTCTAAAAACATTGACCCCTAGTGGTCTGAATATTGACTTTGATATCAGGCCCTTCTCATTAACAATTATTCTCTCTTCTTTATGAACAAGTCTAATAAATTATTATTATAAATGGGGTGGTTTGAACCCTGAATGCTGATTGGCTGACAGCCGTGGTATATCAGACCGTATACCACGGTTATGATAAGTTATTTTTACTGGTCTAATTACAATGGTAACCAGTTTATTATAATAGTAACAAGGCACCTCGGGGGTTTGTGATATATCACCAATATACCACGACTAAGGGCTGTCTCCAGAAACTCTGCGTTGCGTCACGCAAATGAATAGCCCTTAGCCATAGTATATTGGCCATATACTACATCCCCTTGGGCCTTATTGCTTAAAATGTCTTCTTTCTACAGCTTATCAGCGTACACTCAATATGTTCCCCCTGTTGGTGATGCTTAATATGCATTATGGTTGAACCAAATGATTACATGGAACAAAAATGACATTGGAAACAATGACATTTAATTTTAAATTTATCTGTTATTTTACCAGGTAAGTTGACTGAGAACACGTTCTCATTTGCAGCAACGGCCTGGGGAATAGTTACAGGGGAGAGGGATGAATGAGCCAATTGTAAACTGGGGATTATTAGGTGACCGTGACGGTTTGAGGGCCAGATTGGGAATTTAGCCAGGACACCGGGGTTAACACCCCTACTCTTACGATATGTGCCATGGGATCTTTAATGACCTCAGAGAGTCAGGACACCTGTTTAACGTCCCATCCGAAAGACAGCACCCTACACAGGGCAGTGTCCCCAATCATGCCGTGGGGCATTGGGATATTTTTTATTTATTTTTTAGACCAGAGGAAAGAGTGGCTCCTACTGGCCCTCCAACACCACTTCCAGCAGCATCTGGTCTCCCATCCAGGGACTGACCAGGACCAACCCTGCTTAGCTTCAGAAGCAAGCCAGCAGTGGTATGCAGGGTGGTATGTGAAATTAAATTAAACAATGTATGTTGATGCTAATATTATGTAAAATATCTAATTATGTTTCCATATGATAACAGCCTAATATATTCTATATGCTATAACCTATTGTCTTTTAACAGTTTCACTCAATTCATTCTAATCAACTTAATAAATATGACACACCCTTCTCTATTGTCAATGGTTGCACTAATTGCATATTTTGTCTACATAACCTGATTCAAGCATTCATGACATCACCCTGAAGGCAAAATGATGCCGAGACGGTGTTTCACCCAATACATTACTGGGTTAGATATATAATGTGCGACTCTATTATTCAAGAAAAAGTCTACCATTGCAAGTCCACGTTCTATTAGAGTGAAGATGTGCACATACAACACAGGCAAACACTCACCACGTATAATCCATAGAGGTTGTGGAGGTCACGGTTCTCCCAGTTCCCATGCAGGGCATCTTTATGCATGGTGACCTCTGGTCCATTAAACACTGACGGCTCGTTCATATCGTTCCATGTATACATGTTCTCCATGGAACCCTGAGATCAGAGATGGGGGAAGAGATATTTCATCAATAGAACGACACATAGGTCAAACCCAGGCAGAATGGACTTACCTCATACTGATCGTAGGCAAACATACTGGCCCACCAAGCTCTCATCTCAGGGTTGGTAAAGTCTGGGTAACCAGAATTACCTACAATAGAATGAGGAAAGATTAGAGGGAGATGTTGAGTAATTGCAATGTGTTTTTATGCTATGTGTAGCTGCAATTAATTTCCTTCCCTTTCTTTGATTGTGGGTCAGACCAATTTCGCCATCTCTTACCAGGCCAGCACCAGCCCTCATAGTCTCCGCCATCTTTGCTTTTGACGTAGAAGCCTTTGGAGCGGATCTCATTGTGGATCTTGTAGCTGCTGTCCACCTTGATGTGGGGGTCCACAATGGTCACCATCTAAATCGTACAGGGAGAACATGAGGGAGAAGGAAAATAGCAAAAATGAAACGAGATGACTTGTCAACATGTCTCAGAACCTTTTACTTTCTCCATTCATCCAGTCGACAGAACCGAGAAACATCTACTACAAGGGAGCCCTGGCCAGACAGCTGTAACACAATGTGCTCACCTTGCGTCTCTTGTCTAAAAGACCCTGCAGCATGTCTTTGGGCTGGGGGAACTTGTGAGGGTCCCAGGTGAAGTAGCGCTTGCCGTCCGTGTGCTCTATGTCCAGCCAGATGAAGTCGTAGGGGATGTCGTGGTCATCAAAGCCCTGGTCCACCGCCGCCACATCCTCCTGGTCATTGTAGTTCCAGCGGCACTGATGGTAGGCCAGCGCAGACAGGGGAGGGAAGGCCTGGGTACCTGGTGGGGGGAAGAGAGCTGGGTGGTCATATACAGATGGTTGTATTATGAGGGACCCTGGTGGCAGGCCAGCGCAGACAGGGGAGGGAAGGGTACCTATATGCAAAGGCACAAGGTCTGGGGAGGATGTCAGGTTCTCTGACATTTGAAATGGGAGAAAAATATTCTGGGGAGTGGCCTCCCAAGACGTTGGTTGACGTTTATTGGGACGAATCTTGTCCTGAAGGCAGTTTTGAGCGGATATAGAGAGAGAGATCTATATATATATATATATATTAACAATTCCTGAAAACACAAATGAGCTTTTTTGTTCTTAATTTAAGGTTAGGTCTCAGGTTAGCAGTATGGTAAGGTAAAAAATCTGATTTTATGACTGTGGCCATGCCAGCTGACCATTCCAGCTAGTGACTACCCTGCTCCCGAGTGGCGCAGCGGTCTACCGCATCCCAGTACTAGAGGCGTCACTACAGACCCTGGTTCGATCCCGGGCTGTATCACAACTGGCCGTGATCAGGAGTCCCATAGGGCAGCGCACAATTGGCCCATCGTCGTCCGGGTTAGGGTAGGGTTTGAAAAGCATTGTAAATACAAATATTGTTTTCTTAAATGGTTAACAAATAATAACAATACTTTTTTTTAAACTACCCTGCAGAGCTGCCTACAGTACATAAGTCATCTCAATAAATGCCAACCTGCTCTTCAGATAGACAACTCTAAGCGGGCCTTGAAATTCGGGTGGGAATTATGCTAATTTGTAGCTAGGGCAACAAGCGGATACGGCAGCGATGTTACTGGTGACGCGTCCCATTTCCGACTGGTCCTCTCGGTCCCAATTGACGCCAGAACTTTTAGCTGGAGCGATGATACATTGCCAGAAGAAAACCGTCTGCCTAGAGAGACTAGGTGTGTGAGGGTGATGAGGGAAGTGGATATGAACTGGGTTTCTGTAGTGGGAGTCTGACCTGTGAGTGAGGCGTACTGGGAGAAGACATCAGTGGGAGTGGGTCCCAGCATGATGAAGACGTCAATGATGCCGCTCTCTGAGATCCAACGCACGTCTGTCTGTGGCGTCTCACTGGAGCCCTGAACGTAGTCCAGCATCTGGCCAAACACTGTCTGCACCACCAGAGAGAATCAGCATAGGGGTAAGAGGGTGTGTGTTCTCTCTGACTGTACCCTTCAATGTCTATACACATGGTGGCTCAGATGTGTTTGTCTCACTCAGAACCTGGAGAAAGAGGATTGACTGACTGTGTGTGTGTCGGTCTTACCTTGCCGGCGGTGTTGGAGCTGATGTCCACCCAGGTCTCAGCAGCGTTGAGCCAGAAGATGCCCATGGTGCGCTGTGCACTGTGAGACAGCATGACAGGGATGGCACCGTACAGGGCCATAGGGTTGAACACCTCATACTGGAACACGTCTAGGTTAAACAACCGGTATGGATCCCCTCCACTGGAAAACGCATAAGTATATATATATTATTGTATTGTCATATAGTCGTCATTTCGTGTTATTTAACAATCTTCAACCCACAATGTTGAAAAAGATCAAATCAAATGCATATAAGGATGTCCTGCACCGTTAGAAAATACATACACTAGTTCTTAGTTAACTACTGTCTCAATGGTTTTTTTTCTCCACCTTTATTTAACCAGGTAGGCCAGTTGAGAACAAGTTCTCATTTACAACTGCGACCTAGCCAAGATAAAGCAGAGCGACAAAGCAGTGCGACACAACAGTGTTACACATGGAATAAAAAAAACATACATATAACAAAATAGAAAAGTCTATATACAGTGTGTGCAAATGAGGTAATATAAGGGAGGTAAGGCAATAAATAGGCCATAGTGGCAAAGTAATGACAATTTAGCAATTAAGCACTGGCGTGATAGATGTGCAGAAGACGAATGTGCAAGTAGAGATACTGGGGTGCAAAGGAGGAAAAAAACAATATAACAATATGGGGAGGAGGTAGTTGGGTGGGCTATTTACAGGTGCAATGATCTGTGAGCTGCTCTGACAGCTGATGCTTAAAGTTGGTGAGGAAGATATGAGTATTCAGCTTCAGTGATTTTTGCAATTCGTTCCAGTCATTGACAGCAGAGAACTGGAAGGAAAGGCGGCCAAATGAAATGTTTGCTTTGGGGGTGACCAGTGAGATATACCTGCTGGAGCGCGTGCTACGGGTGGGTGCTGCTATGGTGACCAGTGAGCTGAGATAAGGCGGGGCTTTACCTAGCAAAGACTTATAGATGACCTGGAGAGCCAGTGGGTTTGGCGACGAATATGAAGCGAGGGCCAGCCAACGATAGCATACAGGTAACAGTGGTGGGTAGTATATGGGGCTTTGGTGACAAAACGGATGGCACTGTGATAGACTGCATCCAGTTTGCTGAGTAGAGTGTTGGAGGCTATTCTGTAAATGATATTGCCGAAGTCAAGGATCGGTAGGATAGTCAGTTTTACGAGGGTATGTTTGGCAGCATGAGTTAAGGATGCTTTGTTGCAAAATAGGATGCTGATTCTAGATTTTTGGATTGGAGATGCTTAATGTGCGCCTGGAAGGAGAGTTTACAGTCTAACCAGACACCTAGGTATTTGAAGTTGTCAACATATTCTAAGTCAGAACCGTCCAGAGAAGTTATGCTAGACGGGCGGGCAGGTGCGGGCAGCGATCGGTTGAAGAGCATGCATTTAGTTTTACTTGCATTTGTATGGCATTGAAGCTCACCTGGAGGTTAGTTAACACAGTGTCCAAATGTAATTTTACATCCGTCCCCTCTTTCCGCAGCAACCAGTGATCCGGGTCAAAAGCATCAATGTAACAGTATAACTTTAGACCGTCCCCTCGCCCATACCCGGGCGCGAACCAGGGACCCTCTGCACATGCGCCCTCCTCTTTCCGCAGCAACCAGTGATCCGGCTCAACAGCATCAATGTAACAGTATAACTTTAGACCGTCCCCTCGCCCAGAGGGTCCCTGGGCACGAACCAGGGACCCTCTGCACACATCAACAACAGTCACCCACGAAGCATCGTTACCCATTGCTCCACAAAAGCTGCGGCCCTTGCAGAGCAAGGGGAACCACTACTTCAAGGTCTCAGAGCAAGTGACGTCACCGATTGAAACGCTATTTAGCACGCACCACCGCTAACTAGCTAGCCGTTTCACATCCGTTACACAAAGAAGGGCCAGATGTATACAGAATGGTGTCGTCTGCATAGAGGTGGATCAGAGAATCACCAGCAGCAAGAGCGACATCATTGATGTATACAGAGAAAAGAGTCGGCCCGAGAATTTAACCCTGTGGCACCCCCAGAGACTGCGAGAGGTGAATGTGGCTGTTGAGTCGAAAACCTAGGCCAGGCCGATGAATACGGCTGCACAGTAGTGTCTTTTATCGATGGCGGATTAACCAATGTCATGGTCAATGTCAGTCACTTACTCAGTGGCTTTGAGTTTGAGGCTGTCTGCGTGTTCTGGGATGCCATAGACGTTCTCCACCCCTGGCAGAGAGAAGTCTAGACTGATGGAGGAAGGACCTAAGAGAGATAACAGCCAATCAAGATACACTCAGAAAAACACATCAACAATGACTGGTCACCGTGCCTAACGCAAGTCATAAAACTCATCCAATCATAAAATAATATCTCCAGGAGATGAGCGGTGAGTACTCAGGATCAGAATACCAAGTACTCAACTGCAAGCCGCCTCATTCACCTGTCAATTGAAATTAGGGTCCACAGAAAAGTATACATACCATTGGGTTTGCTGTCTGTGTGCGATTTGAATGTCTCCTCCCACATTCCATCTTCCACTTTCTCATCCTCCTTCGCCTTCTAGGAAGGAAGGAACAAAAGAACAAAGGTGGAGCCAGATGGAAATAATTGCAGAGGAGCCTTGTGATGCGAGAGAGAATGGGAAAAGCAACAAGGGGTTTGATTTCAGCCCAGAGGCAGTAATGTTACAACTAGGGATGAAATGGTTACCGGCTTCACGATAAACCATGGTAAAATTCCCGAAGGTTAGTATTACCGTTTCAAATTTTAAATAAATCATTAAAACCTTGTTTGATTACCACGGTTTGAAAAACTCACGGTAAACACGGTCCAACATCAACCAATGTTAGCAACAGTCTGGCGCAGCATGCAACGTGGGTTTTGTTTTGTGTGAAAACATGGCGGAAGGCAGTGACAGCGCTCGGGAGATTTTTCTGCCGTCTAAGAGGACCAAATCTGAAGTGTGGTCGTATTTTGGGTTTTACAAGAGTGCTGAGGGTAACTTAATTGAAGATGGTCACCCTGTCTGCAGAATACGCAACAACAACAAAAAAATGCATATAAAGGGGGCAACAATTCAAATCTATTGAGTCATCTTCGTAACCACCACCCACTACTTTATAGCGAATGCAAAGTAAGTTAAGTTTTAGCTCAATGCATGATGTAGGGACTTTGAACGGGGGAAAATGTCATGGTGTCTGTCTAACTTGCTAATAGCTTGTCAATAATGTAAACGGAAAATGTCAGTGTTTCCTACTCTTGTAATGTTGTTCTGCTGCTGTATGCGCAGTGTGTCTGCAGACTATTCGCCCATTGCACACGATAACACGTTATGCAGTTTAATCACCCAACCAACATTTTGTTCAATTAAAATCCGTCAGTCATCGACTTGGTTATAAAAGTGTTCCAAAAGGAGAAACACTATATACTCCTGTACAAGACTCCTGTATTTATGTCAATTGTTGGGCTCATTGCAATAACTACCACTGTCTTCTTAAGACTCATTTGTATTTATGTCAATTGTGGATGAGGCCATTGCATATACCCAAATGCAACACAGAAGATAGACTGTGTGTGAATCATTATAATGTAACACCAATAATAATGTGCTATTCCCTTGTTTACAGAGTGGGAGTGCAGCAGACAAACCAAGTGATGCTACCGGTCCCTCATCGACAGCTGTGACGCTTATGCACCCACATCAAAACATGCTCATGACCTCACTGCAGCCCTTTCATATTACATTGCAAAGGACATGATGCAATTTCAAATTGTTGAGAGGCCTGGCTTTCTGAGGCTGATGAAGGTTGCCGTGCCTCACTACAACGTGCCATCACGAACATTATTTTCCAAGACTGAAATCCCAAACCTGTATAACCGGGTTAAAGCTGATGTTGGAAAAGGTTTGGCTCAAGGCACATGGTTTGCTGCAACTACTGACCTCTGGACCAGTGAAATCTGGGGTGGTCAACCATACATCAGCTTCACTATCTATTACCTCACCCCAGACTGGCAACTGGAATCAAAACTGCCTGGAAACACAGTTCTTCCCAGAAGATCACTCGGCTCACAGTTTGAGAATATGCTGGAAGAGTGGGGGATCAGCAAGAAAGACCTGGTCTGCATAACCACAGACAACGCAACAAACATGACCAAGGCTTTTGAAGAGTTCCCAGATCTGTGGCTTGGGTGCTTTGGCAATAATTTGAACCTGGCCATCTCAAAGGCTCTGAAAATTCAGAGAGTTGACACAACAGTCAAGGCCTGCTGTCATCTGGTCCAAGGCTTCTCACTTAGCTGGAAGGAGAGAACTGAGAGAAAAGCAAGCTGCCCTTAACATGCCACAGAAGGCTCTGATCCATGATGTGGTGACCGGATGGGGATCTACATACAAGATGCTTGAGCGTTTCCTCAGCCAACAGCAGCCAGCCTGTGTGACACTGGCTGGAGAAAGAGGAACATGGCACCTGATGGCCATGGATGCTGACATAAGGTGTCATGGAAGCAACTGTGCCAGCTCCTTGAACCTCTGAGCAAGTTTACAGATGCACTTGCCTCAGAGACATGAGTGACACTGTCAGCCATCAAGCCTGTCCTGGACCACATCACCCGTGATGTTCTGGTGGAAAAGGATATGGATCCATCCCTGACCAAGGAGATGAAAAGGGTAATGAGAGAAGAGCTTAACAACAGATACACATTAGGCAAAGAGTCAGGCACATGGCTTGTTTCATTGACCCCTGCTTCAAAGGGAGCTTTTTAGGTGAGCCTGAGGCTGCAAAAGTTGACACTGACAGCCGTGTCCAGGAGGCCTTGAAGCTGGCAGCTGCACAAGTCAGGGAAGAACCACAAAGCAGCACCTCCACCACCCCCACAGCGTCATCAGCGTCATCAGAGGGGAAAGGCCTGAGTTGCTGAGAAAGATCACCTCTCTGCTGCCTTGTTGAGGTAAAGAGGGTCAGATTCCGACCTCCCCAGAAGACAGAGTGAAAGAAGAGATCAAGGTCTACCCGTCTCTGCCACCCATTCCAGCAGAAGAGGATCCACTCGTGTGGAGCCACCATGTATCAGAGCTGCCTCACCTTGCCACGGTTGCCAGGAAGCTTTTGTACATCCCAGCAACCAGCAAGCCATCAGTGTTCAGTGCCAGCGGGCACATAGTCTCCCCTCGCAGATCACTACTTAAACCAGACAAAGTAAATATGGTGACATTTTTACATTTCAATCTCAAGTGAACAACAACGCATACATACAGGATGTTAGGCCAGCAGCACCTTGTTTCTTTGTGGAGAGAACAGACATACAATCAGTGCTGTTCATTTGATTTCTTTACATATTTTGTGTTTAATGTCAACACCTGCACATTGGATGTGTTTACATATGGTTGTATTGTTCTTACATGCACATTGCTTTACTTGTGTTGCTTTTATATGCACATTTGATTTGCTTACTTAAGGTTGTGTTCATTAAAACCTACACAAGGGAAACTTTTACCTCATGGCGCCATCTTAAATAATATCATTAAATGTTTATGCACACAGAAAGTGCATAGTGCTGCTAATTCATTGTTGTTGGTTTTCAATATAAAACTTGGTGAAATGATTTCAGTGTGTGTGAGTATCAGTACTTTCTGCACGTTTTAACAATACCGCAATAATACTGCTAACCGTGATTATTTTGGTCATTATAATCGTGATATGAAATTCTCATACCATTTAATCTCTAGTTACAACAGAAAGGGTTCGATTTCAGCCCAGGGGCAGGGCAGTAAAGTTACAAAAGAAAGCAATATTTTAAAAAACCTTTAACTGCATCTTTTGCTCAGTTTACTGATCCTGATCAAAAGCCTGGGGGAATCCTTTGTTACCCCTCCCATACCTCTTCCTCTCCTTCTGTCGGTTCGTTGGCAGCCTCAGTTTCTTCTTTATTCTCAGTTCCTTCTGGGTCTACCTTGCTGTGGGAGAGAGAGAGACACATAACCTGCTGACAACTGAGTAAATAAAAATCCCAAATGGAACAAGAGGCACACATGGAAAAGAGAACAGAAGGAAAATCATGACCCCACACAGCCTTCTCACTAGAATCAAAATAGTGTTCTTGTCAACCTACTTAACCTTTTAAAATGTCACTCTAATGACAAAGGGGAACAAGAGGAGAACAATTCCCTACCTTGTGGTTATTTTGATGTAAACACCAAGGGACTACCGGTACCCTGCCTTACACAGACTTCCTCAGTGAACACATACATACTACCCCTGTGAAAGCACACACTGACCAGAACAAACAAGCCTTGAGGGGAGAGACATCGTGGTCTACTCAGTGCTATGGGATTAGACTATGCCGCCTCTACATATGACATGACTGTTGGGTCAACAGTGTGGTGAAATGGCTGTATCATGAAGACATTTGAAGTTAAGAGAAATGTGGGAGGAAAAAGGCATGTGAGCATCTCCTCTGAAGACCGGTAAAGAGCAGACCAAATGGTAGTGAGCCTAGAACTGGCCTTCATGCCTAGACAGGAAAATATTTCAGAAAATGCTACCAGCCCAAGTCACCACATCCTTGAGCCATTTGGTCATGTCATTTTTGGATGTCTAAACTACAACTCAATTCCATACTCCTACATTGCCAGCACAGACAAATACAAACCTACAAAGGTGAAGGGATTTACCTAGAGAATACCCACTTGATGTTTTCCCACATGCTATTAACTTTGGTTTTTATCTTATAGGAGATGCTGAGAGGTAGAAGAGAAGAACAGGACAGAATGGAGGAAAATAATAATGAAATGGAGAACAAAATAGCAAGCAGTGAAAAAGCAAGAAAACAAAGAAACATGTATAATAAGGGGTGTGTGGGATGTGAGTTGGTGTGTGGGATGTGAGTTGGTGTGTGGGATGTGAGTTGGTGTGTGGGATGTGAGTTGGTGTGTGGGATGTGAGTTGGTGTGTGGGATGTGAGTTGGTGCGTGGGATGTGAGTTGGTGCGTGGGATGTGAGTTGGTGCGTGGGATGTGAGCTGGTGCGTGGGATGTGAGCTGGTGCGTGGGATGTGAGTTGGTGCGTGGGATGTGAGTTGGTGCGTGGGATGTGAGTTGGTGCGTGGGATGTGAGTTGGTGCGTGGGATGTGATGTGAGTTGGTGCGTGGGATGTGAGTTGGTGCGTGGGATGTGAGTTGGTGCGTGGGATGTGAGTTGGTGCGTGGGATGTGAGTTGGTGCGTGGGATGTGAGTTGGTGCGTGGGATGTGAGTTGGTGTGTGGGATGTGAGTTGGTGTGTGGGATGTGAGTTGGTGTGTGGGATGTGAGTTGGTGTGTGGGATGTGAGTTGGTGCGTGGGATGTGAGTTGGTGCGTGGGATGTGGGTGTGGGTGGGTGTGACTCACGTATCCTTGCGGATCCGGAGGTGCTCGAAGGCCAGCAGGCCACGGGAGTTAAGTGACAGAAGAACCTCCCGCCCCTCCATGATGTCCAATCGGAACGGCTTAGCGCTGACGATCAGCCGCTGAGAGTCTGCCCCCAAAGACAGAACCACCCCGTTCTCATCCCGAGACAGGAGAGACAAACTGAAGGAGAGGGAGAACGAGATGTGTGAAATAGGTAAATTGATGGGTGGAAGAAACAGAAAACACCCAACAAATAAATTATTCTGTGCCATCTTGTCTCCACTGACTATTCACAGATGTATTCTCTCTTGTAGCTGGAGGTTATGATATTATCAACTGAGAGCCAGGCAATTTATCTACTACATGCCCTCAGGTAGTGTTTGCCTGCTTCCTCCACTAACTACATTTCCTTTTAACTCCATTGCTGGTCTCTGTCCTAACCAATTCTTTAATTCTCCCCATCCACATGGCTCAATGTCACCCATCCACTACTCCAGATAGCTCCCTATGAGACTTACGGCTCTGTGGGTGGGTCATTGATGAGCACATCGGGGACCTCAAAACGAGGCTTCAGTGGCTTCAATTCATTTATCTTCACCCTGGTCATGTTGCCCTGGAGACGATAGAGCTCAAGCAGCAGACGCACCTGAGGGAGCGGGGGAGAGGTGGGGGGTTAAAAAAGACGAGACCAGGACCCAAAGGGGTTTCAGCACACCTGTTAATACATGTATGGATGGATGTACAATAACATATTACATAATCTGTGAATTAAAGTGTGTGTGTGTGTCTAACAAACCTTGTTGTTGTCATTGATGAGCTGCAGTGTGAGTTTGGTGTTGGTGAGCTCCAGGGTCTCCAGCAGGGCTCTGTATGGGGACTGGCCAGGCTTTAACGCTCGCTGACGCCTGAGTGCACAAACACACAGAGTTAAAACATGTTTATTAAGGTTTGTGTTATGCCAACGTAGAAGTACATATTGTGAACACTGGACCATAAGTGTGGAAGAGAATGAGGTAGACTTGTTGACTTACACGTTACCATCAGTTACTTCGACTGACAGACTACTCTCATTGACTGTGTACAATCTCTATGAAGGTGCTAAGTGGTGTAGCTGCGTATCATCTAGAACTCACTTGCAGAATGCACTCTGGTCACAGGTTTTGAAGTTCCCCCGGTCCACTGCCCAGGTCCCACTGAGGCAGCCAGCCAGCCACAACACTAACAGAGGCCCCATCTTGAGAGGGCTGATGAGAGAAACAGAAAATTGGAAGTAAATGTTAAGTGGAAAAATACTACATACATTCAGCTCTGTAACGTTAGTGATAGATAACGCTGACAACAAGTCGTAAACATATTCCAACTGAGATCCTCGAGTACTCCCAAGAGCACATGTCTGTTGTGCCCCAAGACAAGCAGACCTGATTCTACTGGTCAACTGGTGCACCCGATTAGACTACAATCACCACATTAAAAGGAGGAAATCATCATAGCAATCACACCCTTCATAACATGAATGTTGTACCCCACATGTGAGATACGCGTTACCTTTGAAGTGATTCAGACAAGTTGTCTGGGGTTACAACAAAAATACATGTTGTACTCAAGGACCCGAAGTTGCGCTTCCGGGTACCATATCCTGTTGTTGATTAACCTCGTCTAACTGTTTTATGAATCACTAACGTTATAGCTAGTTAACTTAGCTATATATGTTAATTAGCTAGTATGCATGGTTAATAGAAAGGCCATCTTTGGCAAACTATTATCTGACTAACATGGCTTCTTGTCATTTGCGCTCGCTGCGTCCTAAAATGCTGTTAGAGCTATTCATCTGGCAAGCTAACGTTAACTACTAACGTCGATTTGGTCCTGTCAAATCTGGCTAGTTAGCCAACACCGGTTGCTAGCTACCTAAATCCCCGTCGTAATACAAGATGTAGGACAGAGATACGCACATATGATATTTCATCGATCGAAATAGTTACCAATGTATGTCCATCATTATCTAGCTAGATAGATCATCATCCCAAAAGGTTAACGTTAGCTGCTTAGAGAGCGCTGTCAGGCCGCTATTTCAATTAAAGGCTCGAGCTGCTAGCTAGAGACAGTAAAAAGATAACTCAACCTGTCTACTCCTAGATATTGCAAGCGAATCACGGTGCATGCGACATATTTTTCGAAATCACTAGTTAAATGCATAATTTAACCGCAGAAACGCTTTGTCTTACCTTACTACGAAGGCGGCCATCTTGGTTTAGTTTCAACCTTGGCCCACCCCGGTTTCACTCAAACTAGCAAATATCGTGGAGTAACAATATTTTTTTGTAGTCTTTAAATATGTAGGACGAAATTCGATATTGGTGGATTATTTTTAGTATTTATTTATTATATATATTCAATTTTCATCGGCAATTAGATTTGAAACTGTTATTTTGTATTTATGAGTCTTCTGGAATTATTCACCGTTTATCCCCTCCTTGTATTTCTTTATCCTCTCAGACAAGGACACGTCAGCTTGAGGTGGTCAGTTCTGGAGCAATTCTCTGTGATTATTTTGTACTATGGTTGCACTGCACTTGCTTATTTTTCCTTCAGGGACAAATACACTTACAGGCTCTACCAATATAAAACTACATTGTGAAACATTTGCACAGAGCATATGGAAGTCAGAGACAATGATCTTTTACAGATATGTAATGGCTCTGTTTAGAATGGCATGCGCATTTGGGGTCAATTCAGATTAATTCAAATCCAATTAATGAATTGAAAATGGCCCATTAAGTGTCAAAGGTGTAGTGTTGATAGAATTCCCCTCTAGGTTGACAAAATAACAGTCTCAGCTTTGCTACACTCTTGCACATTTATTAGGAGATCTGGTTCAAACATAAATTGTGCTGTAGGTAAAGACATTTTAAGGAACGTTTGTGTGATTCATCATATACCTGCAGGCTGTGTTAGTTGATGTAAAATGATTACATTATCATTGATGTACCTTCTCATTACAAAGTTGTACTTCTGTTTCAATTCGAGAAAAAATAAGTTGAATTGAAATTCAGAACTGCTGTAACTCGAAATGTAGACAGTCAAGTTAAGGACAGATATTTGAAACAACAAAATTATGATCACTCCCTTTTCTGCTAATTTATTTATGGTATACTACATGTTTTTATCCCCCTACAGTAACAGCTACATAAAAAATTATACTTAATCTATAAAAATGATACAAAACAGGAGAAAGATAAACAGTAGATATAACATGCTCAACTATGCTTCAGAGCGCATACAGATCTAGATTCAAGTTAGAGCAACTAACAAGAAAATAGCAAAGCAACATCTCCACAATTCCCGATCACCAACCACCCCTATCCTCATCTTTCACAAACAATTCCAACAGTCCCACTTCTTGCACCTTTTTCCTCTCCATCCCTCTATCAGTTCTCTCCTTCCCTTTTTCAGAGCTGGAAACGCCAGCATAGATGCCCCAGCCGGTCAATGTTCTTATGCAGGACACTGTGAATGGGTGCTACGTATCTCGCCACGTCTCCGTCCCGCGAGAAATCCCGGCAGAACAGGCCCTTCTCGGCACTGAAGACAAACTTCTGTGGCATGGGGCCGTTACCCCTTACATATTCCCACACAGCCAGGAGGAGAAGCCTCACTTCGAACGGCGTCAGGTAGGGGAAAGCCTCGTGGACGTTGCCCAGCACAGGGGGCAGCAGCTGGCCCTCGCCCATACAGGACACCAGCATGCATGAGGCCTGGAGGTGCCACGGGGAGTCCATCGCCAAAGCCTCCCTCGAAGCCTCCCAGTGGGCCAGCAGAGTGGCCAGCAGGCCCCGGAGCACCGCAGAACAGTAACAGAGAGCAGGACGCCCGGCAGCCACAACATGGAGTAAATGGAAGAGGACAGGGTGGGCCTCGAAGCAGCGGCGGATGTGTATGTCACGTTCTACAGTTGTGCGTGCATGTTCCTCTGGCGGCCATGACAGTTCCCCGTTGGCCACGTCGGGGCAGATATACTCCACTAGCGTCACTGCCATCATTTTGGCCGCCTCAGCGTTGATGGGTGGCGGCTCGTCTGGAACGGAGGGCTGGTGTCGGGTGCCTCCACCGTTGCCGCCATTCCCGGATGGTGCACTGCAGCACTGGACGGTGACAGCCAGCAGAGTCTGGACATTCTGTATGACACTGGCGGCGTCGGGGTGAGGCGTAGCGCTGCGCTGCTTCAGACCCTTCCCTATCACCCCAGCATGGAACACAGACCACACACTGCCAGAGAAGTTGACCGTGGTACCGAACCTGCAGTTGATGTCCAGCAGGGAGCCCACCCGGTCAGGGGCCAGGGACGGGGAGATGGGGGTGTCCCCTCCAATGTCCTCACTCTGCCCTCCGAACAAGTCAGTGTTTCCTTTATGTAGAGCTCCCTCCACCAGGTGCTGCAGGACACATTTGAGGGTTAGAGGGGAGTAACCGACCAGACGGGACAGGAGGAGCACCGAGCAGTTCACCGCCTCTCCTCCCTGGCCTTCGTCTCTCCCCTTCCCTGTCTCTCCTCTCCTCCGCAGTGCCAGAAAGAAGTGTGTGACGGCAGCCCGACAAACAAGCAACAGGTGGGAAGGCAGGGCAGCACGGGGGAGGGGGCTGCGGGACAAGAGCCGCACGGCAGCGTGGGATACCGCCGGGTCACCGTGGAGGAGCAGAGGACAGAAGTCATGGAGGTGTCCTGAGACCGCTGCACCAACCTGCACTGCCATGGAGGACTGAGGACTAGCACCTCCTCCTCCCATGCCTCCTCCTGGGCCCCTCCTCTCCTCCTCCTGTACACTCTGCATGGCAGAGCCCAGGTTGAGAAGGAGCTGGCAGAGCTGCCTGGGTCCCAGGGTGTGTGTATGGATCTGGGCCACGCAGCGGATCACTGCGGCAGGGATGAGGCCCGGCAGGCAGGCGGACAGTGGGGTGTGGAGCTGCCAGGCCAGGGCCAGCTGGTCTGGGTTCCGGGCCAGGGTGAGCAGCTGACAGAGGGCCTCCGTGGCCACGCTAGGGCCCCCGTATACAGACAACAGACACAGCAGACACAGCAGCTGGTGCAGCCAGAGATGACGCTTCCTCTCCAGTCTCAGCATCTCAGCACAGAGCTCTCCCACGTGGGACTGCAGCTCCTCTAGGAAGGGGACCACACGGGGCGCCTGGGAGGAGGGAGAGTGGGGGCGGCTGTAGTAGCCATCATCCCCTTCTGAGCGGGTGTAGACCAGCTTGTGGAGGTGCAGCAGGAGCATCTGGAGGAGGAGGTCGCAGGCCTCCCGGACCCCCTCGTGAGGGGAAGACGTGGGGCCGGAGATGATGACAGAGGCGGGGGTGGCCGTGTCAGCTAGGAAGTGGAGGATGCGTGCCCCTCCAGCAGGGCTCTGGGCGATGAGGTGGACAGCCAGCCCCAGCATGTTGTCAAGCTCGTCCCTGGGAAGGCCCTGTAGAACAGCCTGGAGCTGGAGCAAGACTGGAGGCCGTAGAGACTCCACCAGCTCTGTAGATACGGCGCCCAGAAGAGAAGGAGAAAGCGCCGCCAGCTGGAGAAGGAAGGGCACTGTGGCTCTGCGGAGCTGGGCTGAGTGCTCCAAGGAGGTGGACCCAGAGCTGGGGGGTATAGTCGGGGGACTGAGGCTCTCCTGGAACATCCTCAGCAGCTCCCGCCGGATGCTGTCAGAGTGCCGCGCCGCCAGGTGGCCTAGGATCCCCACCACAGAGCCGATCTTAGGCACTCGGCTGCTCTTGTCTCCCTGACACTTGTCAGCCGTCCCGTGGGAGCAGAAGTCTTTAAGGCCACAGGCCAGGACACGGCTGATGATGGTGCCCGGGAAGGAGGATCCGATGTGAGCCACCACCCAGTCGAAGTGGGGGGAGTGCTGCACGGAGGTGTCCAGGAGAGCGTCCACACATTGGTCAGGACACCAGGCTATCATAGCTGCCAGGCACTGGGTATAGGCCTCCATGAGGGAGCGTGTAGCCGCACAGGACATCCACAGCTGCAGCAGCTCGTTGAGGCTGGAGGAGTGGGGAGCTGCCCTGCGGCCAGCATGCTTGGAGCTCAGCTGCCCCAGCAGGTCTACAGCCCAGGTTGAGACAAGGGGAGCCCAGGCTCGGGGATTGAGCTTAATGAACTCCGCCAGGACGCCATGGACCTCCGTGATGACATCCTCCAGGTTGGAGTCCCCATCGCCATCGCCGTTTGTCTCTAGATTGTGAAGAAAGGCTGAGACATGCTCGTTGTACACGCCCCTTAGGTGCTCGAGGACCGCCCCGCGACAGGCAGGCACAGACCGTAGTAGACGCACGGCACAGCGGGCATGCTCACGGACGTTGAGTTTACGACCCTGGGTCTGGTCCACGCCACTGATGAAGGATTTTATCTCCTGGGACAGTTCCTGGGGGCTACACACACGATAAAAGTTAAGTTTCTCTCTAAAAACAATTGGTATCAATTGTATTTTCTCTCAGACTATAATATTTCATAAATATGCTTGAAAAATGCTGACCACTGCATCTAACCTTAGCACAATAACAGCCTTAGAACAGTACAGTAGGGAAGCAGCCACATAGCTACAACTACTGGCTAGCATGCTAGCTATGCTAAGCAACTCACCTAAATGCATTCTGCGGTGTGTGAGTGAGAGAGGTCTGCATGGTGACTGCCAGGGAAGTCCCGTCAAACACGGCACACATCGTTCAACTTCCCAAACTGAAAATAGAACATAAAGAACTCTCCCCTTATATCATCATATTTGACGTGTAGATTTGATTATTCGTAGCTTGTTACAAGTGCGCTCCAAAACCGGAAGTCTTTATTTTCTTATTCTATCATTGTCTTTCGAGGGGTAATTTATTGCCATCTACTGGCCTGACACTGTACTTGGAAACCACGTCAGCACGCACGCTGCCAGGAGATACGCCCTCGGATTGGTTTGCTTTTTTTCCGAGTCAGCTGATCGTTGAAGTCTAAAGTCATTTCTGTGTTCTATGTAAAAGCAATCAACATCGTAGCAACGACACGGAACTTACTGTAAGTTATAAGAAGGGTCAAGTATTTAGTGATTATCTAGACTAAAGTACTTGTGAGAATTACAAATATCTAGCTAGCTAAATGGGATCGAAAGACTTGACAGCATGCAAACATAGTCTATGTTGTGTGCCGTTTGTGGTCAGTTACAATAACGTAGCTAAAGTAGCTAGCTATTTCCTTGCATAATTAATGTTTTTTTTACAGTAGCGGTGCGTGGGTAAAATCACTGAGGAAGCCAGAAAAAAAGCCATATTACAACCTATGTGTTGTGATAATTGTGTTGTTTGCTCTATAACCTGTTAAGTAATATGTTGCCACAGTGTTATTTAGGCCTAAAGCCCGAGACAATAAGACAGTTGCAGAATAAATTCACCCAAACCTTTGTTTTATCACAAAACTGGATAGCAACCTCTGTTCGGTTTAGTCCACATAGCATATTGCATGTAATAGACAGTTACATGACCTCAAGCAAGTTAATGTTTCCGACATTTTCGGACCACTAAACAACTATTGATTTAAAACCACAGATATTTACCACAAGTTGCAAAGAAAACAGGAGTTGCCTCCACTATTCCAAAACCATTTCAACATCATCAAATCACTGTTGCTTAGTCTAATACAGTGACAACTAAAAGATACCAAAAACAATTTAGTCCAATCAAGATATATATTATATTTTTTATTTAACCATTATTTAACTTGGCAAGTCAGTTAAGAACAAATTCTTATTTACAATGACGGCCAACCAAAAGGCAAAAGGCCTCCTGCGGGGACGGGGGCTGGGATTCAAAATACAAAATAAAATAAAAATATAGGACAAAACACACATCACGACATGAGAGACACCACAACACTACATAAAGAGAGACCTAAGCCAACAACAGCATGGCAGCAACACATAAAAATACAGCATGGTAGCAACACAACATGAAAACAACATGGTAGCAACACAACATGGCAGCAGGACAACATGGTAGCAGCTGTCGTGACTAGAGGACGACAGATTATGATTTTTCAACGCCGATACCGATTATTGGAGGACCAATAAAGCCGATACCGATTAATCGGCCGATTTTAAATGTAAATTTTTTAAATAATGACAATTACAACAATACTGAATGAACACTTATTTTAACTTAATATAATATATCAATAAAATCAATTTAGCCTCAAATAAATAATGAAACATGTTCAATTTGGTTTAAATAATGCAAAAACAAAGTGTTGGAGAAGAAAGTAAAAGTGTAATATTTGCCATGTAAGAAAGCTAACGTTTAAGTTCCTTGCTCAGAACATCCTTTTAACATGAGTCTTCAATATTCCCAGGTAAGAAGTTTTAGGTTGTTGTTATTATAGGAATTATAGGACTATTTCTCTCTCTACCATTTGTATTTCATTAACCTTTGACTATTGGATGTTCTTATAGGCACTTTAGTATTGCCAGTGTAACAGTATAGCTTCCGTCCCTCTCCTCGCTCCTCCCTGGGTTCGAACCAGGAACACAACGACAACAGCCACCCTCGAAGCAGTGTTACCCATGCAGAGCAAGGGAAACAACCACTCCAAGGCTCAGAGCGAGCGAGTGACGTTTGAAACGCTATTAGCGTGCGCTAACTAGCCAGCCATTTCACTTCGGTTACACCAGCATCATCTTAGGAGTTGATATGCTTGAAGTCATAAACAGGGCAATGCTTGACGCACAAGGAAGACCTGCTGGCAAAACACAGAAAGTGCTGTTTGAATTAATATTTACGAGCCTGCTTCTGCCTACCACCGCTCAGTCAGATACTTAGATACTTGTATGCTCAGTCAGATTATACGCAACGCATGACACGCTAGACAATATCATCAACCATGTGTAGTTAACTAGTGATTATGATTGATTGTTAGCTAGCTAGCAACTTACCTTGGCTTACTGCATTTGCGTAACAGGCAGTCTCCTTGTGGAGTGCAACGAGAGAGAGGCAGGTCGTTATTGCGCTGGACTAGTTAACTGTAAGATTGGATCCCCCGAGCTGACAAAGTGAAAATTTGTCGTTCTGCCCCTGAACGAGGCAGTTAACCCACCATTCCTAGGCCGTCATTGAAAATAAGAATGTGTTCTTAACTGACTTGCCTAGTTAAATAAAGATTAAATAAAGGTGTACATTTTTTTTTACAGATTTCTGATTGTTATGAAAACTTGAAATCGGTCCTAATTAATCGGCCATTCCGATTAATTGGTCGACCTCTAGTCGTGACGTGACTCTCATTAATGTGATGACTGTTATTTATCAAAAAATTACCTACTATGTCTAATTCTTACCAGATTAAATTAATCATGTAACAATTAACTCATTAGGACTTTGGGGCACCACAGGAGAAATTGTTTAACGAGTTACCATCTCCCGAATTACCTAAAGGATATATATATCAAAAACAGTCACTTATTAATCATTACCTCATATCAGTCTCATTCTGAACGTCGCAGACTTATTGAATCTGCACAAACCTGAGTCTTACTGATAATTTTGTACCACATAAATTTATTTCATTATTTACTAACACACTAAATGATAACACAGGATACACACAGACACACACAGTATAGGTTATTGATTAGAAACTTAATATGATGACAGGTACCTGGCGGACTAACACAATATGACAGTTGTTACAAAAGATGGAGAGTTAAAGAGAAAGAGATACAACACTTGGATACTTTGGGGAACTATGCTCACAGTAACCCTAATACCTTGCCCCAAACTGCTGCCCCTTTGGGTAAGAAGTAATGCATGTATTTACGTGTTGAAGGTCTTTGTCGTGTATCTCTGTTGGACCCAGGCCTTCGTGAAAAGGGTTCGATTGGGCCTTCTCCTTTGGATGGGCCTTCTCCTTCGTTCTCAGGTGTAAGGCTCTGATCATTCACAACAGGTCACAATGCCCTTCTTAGTTGTCTGTTTACTTGCACTTGTTCTTGAAGAGTTGTCTTCTGAGGACGGCTAATCAGCCGTGTCAATGATCCCAAGTGGTGATGAAAGCAGTGTAGTCGGTGATGATTTGAAAAGAGTAACCAGGTGTTCATACTCAAATTCCCTTTCTTAGATATAGCTACTCAACTGTAACATTGACTGTTAGAGGCTACTTCGTCTACTTCAACCTCATGTTGATTTTCATTGGTCGTGACCTAGCTGCAGCTTATGGTCCGTTTAGTCTGGTATGTTATTTCTTAACTCAATCTTTTATACCTTCTGGGTAAAAGGGGCATTTTCATCATGATGACATGCTCGCTGGGCTCCCTGGGGCGTGGCTAGTTAAGAGGCAAAGTATTATAATTACTATGATCTTGTTAGAGAACTAAAATCACAATCCTATCATCACAAAAACATTCTCTTCATCCTTGATATTTTCTACACCACGTAAAGGATGTAAACCTGATATACACAGTGTAAAAGCTCCTTTTCCGTTATAACGTGTTTATACCATTTTTAAGGACATCATAAAATAGACATTAATTTTCCAAATTCCATCTTTCATCATTCCCAACATTCAGATGTTGAAATATATTGTCCCAGTGTTCCTTGTTGGATGTTGTGGGTGGCAAAATCTTCTGTAACAAAGAGACATTCCATTCACCCATACTAGAGACCAAAAGGAGTCGTCTGCTGCCCACAATTTACGATCGACGTGAGGTGTCATAAAACCCCCCACATCAATCCCTTCCCCCCTCTGCGGGTGAGAGGGCTCTGTAGACGCTGATCCACTGTAACCTGATCTTTGGATCCTCAAAGGAGAGTCATGACACAGCACAAACTATGGCACAAACATTATTGGGCACAGACAGCACCACAAATGGCAAGAAAGTAGAGACAACAATACATCACGTGAAGCAACCACAACTGTCAGTAAGAGTGTCCATGATTGAGTCTTTGAATGAACAGATGTAGATAAAACGGTCCAGTTTGAGTGTTTTTTTGCAGCTCGTTCCAGTCCTTAGCTGCAGAGAACTGAAAAGAGGAGTGACCCAGGGATCTGTGTGCTTTGGGAACCTTTATCAGAATGTGACTGGCAGAACGGGTGTTGTATGTTGGAGGATAAGGACTGCAGTAGGTATCTCAGATAGGGGGGACTGAGGCCTAAGAGGGTTTTATAAATAAGCATCAACCAGTGGGCCTTGAGATGGGTATACAGAGGTGGCCAGTTTACAGAGTAGTATAGAGTGCAGTGATGTGTCCTATAAGGAGCATTTGTGGCAAATCTGATGGCCGAATGGTAAAGAACATCTAGCCGCTCGAGATCACTCTTACTTGCCGATCTATAAATCACGTCTCTGTAGTCTAATATGGGTAGGATGGTCATCTGAATCAGGGTTAGTTTGGCAGCTGGGGTGAAAGAGGAGCGATTACCATAGAGGAAACCAAGTCTAGATTTAACCTTAGCTTGCAGCTTTGATATGTGCTGAGAGAAGGACAATGTACCATATAGCCATACTCCCAAGTACTTGTATGAGGTGACTACCTCAAGCTCTAAACCCTCAGAGGTAGTAATCACACCAGTGGGGAGAGGGGCATTCTTGCTAACAAACCAGATTACCTTTGTTTTAGAGTTGTTCAGAACAAGGTTAAGGACAGAGAAAGCTTGTTGGATACTAAGAAAGCTTTGTTGTATAGCGTTTAATACAAAATCCGGGGAGGGGCCAGCTGAGTATAAGACTGTGTCATCTGCATATAAATGGATGAGAGCACTTCCTACTGCTTGTGCTATGTTGTTGATGTAAATTGAGAAGAGCGTGGGACCTAGGATCGAGCCTTGGGGGTACTCCCTTGGTGACAGACAGTGGCTGAGACAGCAGATGTTCTGACTTTATACACTGCACTCTTTGAGAGAGGTAGTTAGCAAACCAGGCCAAAGACCCCTCAGAGACACCAATAATCCTTAGCCGACCCACAAGAATGGAATGGTCTAGCGTATCAAATGCTTTGGCCAAGTCAATAAAAATAGCAGCACAACATTGCTTAGAATCAAGGGCAATGGTGACATCATTGAGGACCTTTAAGGTTGCAGTGACACATCCATAACCTCAGCAGAAACCAGAGAAACCCGAAACCCGAGAGAATACTATAGACGTCAAGAAAGCCAGTCAGTTCATTTTTGACAAGTTTTTCCAACACTTTTGATAAACAAGGCAAAATAGAAATAGGCCTATAACAGTTAGGATCAGCTTGGTCTCACCCTTTAAATAAAGGATGCCCAGTGGCTGCCTTCCAAGCAATGGGAACCTCTCTAGAGAGGAGAGACAGGCTTGGCGATGATAGGGGCAGCAACCTTAAAGAAGAAAGCGTCTAAACCATCTGGCCCAGATGTTTTTGTTGGGGTCAAGTTTAAGGAGCTCCTTTAGCACCTCGGACTCAGTGACCGCCTGCAGGGAGAAACTTTGAAGCGTGGCAGGGGAAAAAGATGGAGCAGCATCAGGGATAGTTGCATTAGAAGGGGTGGGATATGATGAAATGTTTAATGGTTCAAGGAGTCATGGCTGAGTCAAATAGGAATCCTGACTTAATGAAGTGGTGATTAAAGAGCTCAGCCATGTGCTCCTTGTCAGTAACAACCAGATCATCAACATTAAGGGACATGGGCAGCTGTGAGGAGGAGGGTTTATTCCCCAGGTCTTTAACCGTTTTCCAGAACTTCTTGCAGTTAGACCCACAGAGAGAAAACTGCTCCTTAAAGTAACTAACTTTGGCCTTCTTGATAGCCTGAGTGTACTTATTTCTAATTTGCCTGAACGAGAGCCAGTCAGCCTGAGTATGCGTGTGCCGAGCGATTTGCCAAATGGAATTCTTGAGGTGGAGTAACTCAGGGACTGAACCAGGGACTGAACCTATTTTTAATGATCATTTTCTTTATGGGTGCGTATTTGTTAACGATACCACTGAAAATGTAACAAAAGATGGTCCAGGTGTCTTCGACAGAGGGGATCATGGTGGCCGATAACACCCAGCAACAGTCAACAAAGAGTTATTTGAACGTTTAATGTGTAAAACCAGGAAATCAAGTTGTTTGGGGACAGACTTGGTGGAGACAACCGAGCACTGAAGGTGGCCTTGGTAAAGATTGCCCCTCCACCTTTGGAAGATCTGTCTTGCCGAAAAAGGTTATAACCAGAACGGTTAACATCAGTATTCAAAACACTCTTTCTTAACCACGTCTCAGTAATGACCAACACATCTGGATTGGAGCTGTGAACCCACACTTTCAATTGATACATTTTATGTTAAAACCTTCTAGTGTTAACATGCAGAAAACCCAGGCTTTTACGAGAGCAGAAATCCGTAAAGCAGATATCAGAGCAGAAACCAGAATTGTGGTTAGCAACAGTAAATTGGCCTGGGTATACATGCACAAGATCATATTGTAAAGCAATTTCATCAGCTAACATGAATACAAAGCTGGCGAGAGGTGGTTAGAACCCACGGTTGGGTAAACAAGAAAGTTCATAGTCAACAAAGCACGGGTGGCCGATGTGAAATGGCTAGCTAGTTAGCGGTGGTGCGCGTTAATAGTGTTTCAGTCGGTGACGTCACTCGCTCTGAGACCTAGAAGTAGTTGTTCCCCTTGCTCTGCAAGGGCCGCGGATTTTGTGGCGCGATGGGTAACGATGCTTCGTGAGTGACTGTGGTTGATGTGTGCAGAGGGTCCCTGGTTGGAGCCCAGGTTGGGGCGAGGAGAGGGACAGAAGCTATACTGTTACACACGCAGGAGTCATGAGGCAAATCGCATAAAGCACCAGAGAAACAAAGAACGACTTGGGGCTAGCCATTGTAAGTTCAGAGTCACTCGCCCCAACAGTGTGAGTGACGGCGAATGGTCCTTTAAGACGGCCGAATAAAGTTGTCCTGTGGCTATTGTATTTTGGAGATTCTGAGGAGGATATCTTCTGATGTGATCAAAGCAACAATATTGTTTCTTATTGATGTAATTTACAATTGAAGGCTGCATATCAGTTAAAAATAGAGATGAATCCAGGGGGTACTGTATTTTAATTCAATTCAATTCAAGGGTTTTATTGGCATGGGAAACGTGTTAACATTGCCAAAGCAAGTGAGGTAGATAATATACAAAAGTGAAATAAACAATACAAATGAACAGTAAACATTACACATACAGAAGTTTCAAAACAATAAAGACATTACACATGTCATATTATGTATATATACAGTGTTGTAACAATGTACAAATGGTTAAAGTACAGAAGGGAAAATAAATAAGCATAAATAAGGGTTGTATCTATAATGGTGTTTGTTCTTCACTGGTTGCCCTTTTCTTGTGGCAACAGGTCACAAATATTGCTGCTGTGATGGCACACTGTGGGATTTCACCCGGTAGATATGAGAGTTTATCAAAATTGGGTTTGTTTTTGAGTTCTTTGTGGATCTGTGTAATCTGAGGGAAATATGTGTCTCTATTATGGTCATACATTGGGCAGGAGGCTAGGAAGTGCAGCTCAGTTTCCACCTAATTTTGTGGGCAGTTACCTCTGCACCAATGGGACGGGAAACTCTCCTGCCATTGTTAGGCTCAAGAGTTTTCACAACCCTCACTTCACACTTCTGTGCGAATTTCAGTCAGTTTCTTTCATAGCAGCTTCGTAGCCTTATTTATTAAGCTTTATATAACAAAATTACCAAGAGATTGTCTTTTAATTTTTGGCTTCAGAAGTAAGTTCAGACTGAACATTACTCACCTAGTTTTCTGTTAGATGGTGTTTCCATATTCCGCTGTGTTTCTTATGCAGGTTTTGGTTTGTTAGAAGTTTTTTTTCTTCTTGATAATTCTTGCTAGTAATAGTCCATTCAGGTAATTTTGTTCAAAATTAAGGTTTTAGTTATGGAATTGTGATTTGGAATGAAGGTTTTGATGTCCTAGCGAAAAAAATTCCCGTTTATTTACATTTATCCAACTCTAAATTCTATCTTTTTGCAGAAGAACTCAGGAGCTCATGCTCTCTGTGTCTGTTCGCTCTCTCTATATATATATTTAAGATGCGGCTGTCCATGGTTCTGATTTTTGTTTGTGCAAGTAGAAAAATATGTTTACACCCTACTTGTCGAGAAACTCCAATGCCATCCTCCTCTCTTTCATGTTGACAAAACAGTCTATCACTCTGTCATACAGGACAGGCTTTTATTTCTTGTTGTCCTAGGCTACCTTGCTAAAATGGTTGTTTGCTAGCCTAACTTCCATTCATGGGCAATGTTAGCTAGTTAACGTTAGCCTTCTACATCTAGCTACATATTGAACTTCCATCCTCTCAGGCCAGGGGCACAACAATGTATGAATTAATGGTTGGATCAGAATCACCGTTACAATCATTGGCCAGTAAGGAGAATTAAGTAAAACCACATGTTCAAATCTCTATCTCCATCCATGGCTAATTTAGGAAAGGGACAATTTTTGCAAGCTAGCTAGCCACCGGACGACAACAACACAACAAGATGCAACAATTCAAGTTGTTTCTGTCAATGACATATGCACTCAATGTGATTTGATAGGAGTGACACCAAAATCCAAGCTGGCTTCCCTTGACACTTTCTTTTGGTGTGCCAAGAACATTCACAGTTGAGCTCGCTCAGTTTAGCGCAACGCTGATTGCCAAATTTTTTATACTTTTAAAAATCAAGGTAAGCTAAATGCACGCATGCTTCCCTTGCATTCCATTCAATGCTATGGGCGGCAACAATGTCATGCTTGTTTGAACCAGACAGCATCAGATAGATGGCCTACACATAAAGAGACAGATGGGCACTGTTTTGGTCGCTCACATGCTTTCTCCGGTGAGATACATATGGAGCCAGATAGCTGCCAAAAGGTTGAACGTAGGAATCGTTAGGATCGTAAGAAAATCCATACGTGAAACGTAAATGTGAAATTTAATCTGTGAACATATAAACACCATGTTGTGATTACAGAGAGAACTTTTAGTCTTGAACAAATCTTGTGTTGCAATTCTGATGTACAATAATACCTTTCCAAGTTTTGGCAATTTCATCTCACCAACAATAAAAACTTGTGAGGAGTACTATGAGAACAAGCATAACATAGTATACAAAAAACGGAAGTCAGGGAAACCGGAAAGAGGTATCCTGCATGTTTTCAAGTTAAAATTCTCCATTCTATAGGCCTAAATGAAACATTGAAATATTAGTAATATCTACAAACCTGTAGGCATTGCAATTTAGGCTATCATTTTGGGTACTGGTGTCTTGCAGTACTCTATTTGTGTTTTATTACTGCTTTTATTATAGGCCTCCCCTTAAAAAGACCCAGCTCACAGGCCTATAAATATAGCCTCTAAATACATTTGAAATTAAATAGTTGAAGAAGCACATGCAGTGGCTAATAGGATAGGGAAAACCAATCTGGCAATAAGAATAGGCTATTCATAGTCTTGACCATTTGGGACCTCTTGGCTATTTAGCTCAGGACAGACTTAATCAATATTTCTTTAATCAAATTTATTGATATGGATATAGCCTCTGCGTGATTAATCAATATTTCTTTAACCTAATTTATTGATATGGATATAGCCTCTGCGTGATGGGGTTGTGCAATGCAAATGGCTACAAGCCTACATACAAAGTGGAATTCGCAAATACAACAGTCAAAATGCCTAGTATAAGGCCTATAGTCCGTGCTCCCAAATACTGGAAAAAGTGTACATGATCACCACAGTAGCCCCCACGCGGCTATAAAAAATAAATTATGCAATTATATGACTGTTAGATAACACACAACAGTATGGCATATTTAGATAGTGGAATAGGCCTAGCCTAAATCATATTTACTTTCTATTTTGCAGCTCAGGTGATTATTTTAGACAAGGGTCTTCTGTGTCTTTATAATACAAGTAATTTGCTGAAGGCCCAAGCCTGTATTACGTCATCTACTGTTATAACGTCCTTATCGAATGCTCTAGACTTTTATTCTGGAAATGAAACCGGAAGCTGCAAATCAACTATAAAGTCTTGGCTAGAGTTGCTTGATTTACTAGCTATCTTTGACTAGCTACATTCGGTTCATGTCCTTTGCAGATGTCACATTCCTGGCAAAAGTTTGTGCGTATAAAAAAGATGTGTAACCCGAGTAAAGGGAGACGTAAAGTAAGAATGAAACGTGTAAATGTTCAGCCATAGTCGTATCATAGGGTTTGTACGTTTACAGATCTAATTTAACGTGTAAATGTTCATCCATAGTCGTATCATAGGGGTTTGTACGTTTACAGATCTAATTTAACGTGTAAATGTTCATCCATAGTCGTATCATAGGGTTTGTACGTTTACAGATCTAATGAAACGTGTAAATGTTCATCCATAGTCGTATCATAGGGTTTGTACGTTTACAGATCTAATTTAACGGTTACATTTTCTGTTTCACACATGGCTTTTCTTAGAATCCTAACAATTTACATATCGATTTCCTTACGATCCTAACGATACGTACTTTTTAGCTTTTGGCAGCTATCTTGCTCCATAGATACATTCAGCCTCTTGGGAATGAATTTAAGAAAAATTCTGAAACAGAGACGAAAGTAATTGAAAATGTGTATATATATATATATTATTTTATTTTTTGGGTGTACCCTGGCTCTCCTTGGCATCCATGAATACACTCCACTGATTTTTTATAGACACCAGAACATAGTGAAATTAGATCAATATCTAGTTTATTGCCTAATATTTTGTTAGCTAATGTCTTAGGAAAACAGCCCCCCTAAATATAACACATAGATTTTGTTCTGACTTTACAGGGTCGAGATAAAAGCTCAGGAAAAACGTAAAGTTATTTACAAGCAGAAGGGAAATCAAAACTGTGGAAAGGAAATAACGGTAACCATGGCTCCAACATTGGTAAGTAAAGTCCAATCCAAATGTTGATTGTGTCCACTGTCTCTGTGTAATCTGTTTTTATGCAAATATTTACATTTGGTTTGTACAAAGTAGTGTTTGCACGACGATCTGAGCACTTTCCCTTTCAGAACGGCATACTTGGCAGTTGGTTGGCGGTTGCATACTTCAACAAGAGGGTGTCTAGCAACAACACCCCTGTATGTGGCAATACACAGATTTGCCAAATCCTACTTATTATTTCTCCGTTGACAGTACGATGAGAAGCCAGAGCCAGGGGACCTGATAGAGATATTCAGATGCAACTTCCAGCACTGGACTTTGTACGTTGGTGGCGGTTTTGTTGTTCACCTGGCCCCACCCTGTGAGTTATACTGTTGATTATGATCAAATCTTTATTTTAGAAGATATAGTGCACTCAACAATTTATATACAGTAGCCTACATACAGTGGCTTGCGAAAGTAATCACCCCCTTGGCATTTTTCCTATTTTGTTGCCTTACAACCTGGAATTAAAATAGATTTTGGGGGGGTTTGTATCATTTGATTTAAACAACATGCCTACCACTTTGAAGATGCAAAATAATAATAAAGTTTTTCAGTTTTTATTTTTATACATTTGCTAGCATTTCTAAAAACCTGTTTTTGCTTTGCTATTATGGGGTATTGTGCGTAGATGGATATTTTAGAATAAGTCTGTAACGTAACAAAATGTGGAAAAAGTCAAGGGGTCTGAATTTTTTCTGAATGCACTGTTTTTTGATTAGAAGTATTCGTCCCCGAGTCAATGGTTGAAACACATTTGGCAGCGATTACATCTGTGAGTCTTTCTGGATAAGTCTCTAAGAGATATTGTACACTTGGATTGTACAATATTTGCTCATTATTCTTTAAAAAAATCCTCAACCTCTGTCAAGTTGGTTGTTGATTATTGCTAGACAGCTATTTTCAAGTTTTTCCATAGATTTTCATGACGATTTAAGTCAAAACTGCTACTAGGCCACTCAGGAACATTCATTGTCGCCTTGGTAAGCAACTCCAGTGTATATTTGGCCCTGTGTTTTAGAATATTGTTCTGCTGAAAGGTGAAGAAAAAAAACGTATTATGTGACTTGTTAAGCAAATGTTTACCCTTGAACTTATTTAGGCTTGTCATAACAAAGGGATACTTATTGACTGAAGACATTTCAGATTTTCATTTTTAATTCATTTGTAAAAATAATTGAAAAGCATCCTTCCACTTTGGCATTATGGGTTATTGTGTGTGGGCCAGTGACACAAAATCTCAATTTCTTCCATTTTAAATTCGTACGCAACAAAAATGTGGAAAATGTCAAGGGGTGTGAATACTTTCTGATAAAAACTAATGTGACAAAACTCAACTTTAAACTCATCTTTGGCACTGACGATATGTTTTATGACATGTTTTGTCTGTGCACCCCCTCCGTTGGAACTTTTCCCTCTCCTTCTCCCATGTCTCTTTGCTCCCCAGCTGAGGTCCCTGGAGCCAGTTCCAACAGCCTGATGTCTGTGCTCAGTGACAAGGCTAAGGTGAAGAAGGAAAAGATCTGGGACGTGGTGGGGCATGATCAGTGGTGCATCAACAACCAGCTTGATCAGGATTACCAGGTAAGTCAGTAAGTACAGTATTGTTTGCGACCCAAAATAGCACCCCATGGGGCCCTGGTCAAACATAGTGCACCGTGTTTAAGTACTACTTAAGTATTTTTGGGGGGTATCTGTACTTTACTTTACTATTTATATTTTTGCCAACTTTTACTTCACTACGTTCCTAAAATAAAGATGTACTTTTTACTCCATACATTTTCCCTGAAACCCAAAAGTACTTATCAAGATAACATCCCTGGTCATCCCTACTGCCTCTGATCTGGCTGACTCACTAAACACGAATGCTTCATTTGTAAATGATGTCTGAGTGTTGGAGTGTGCCCTTGGCTGTCTGCGAATAAATAAATAAATATAAAATGATTCTGTCTGTTTTATTTAATATAAGGAATTTGAAATGGTTTACTTTTGCTTTTGATACTTAAGTACATTTGAGCAATTCCATTTACTTTTGATACTTAAGTATATTTAAAACCAAATACCTTTTAGACTTTTACTCAAGTAGTATTTTACTGGGTGACTTTCACTTTTACTTAAGTCATTTTCTATTAAAGGTATCTTTACTTTTACTCAAGTATGACACTTGGGTACTTTTTCCACCGCTGGGAATAAGGTGCCAGGCTGTGTGATCCTATGTGGCTCAGTTGATAGAGCATGGTGCTTGTAATACCAGAATAGTGTTTTGATTCCCGCTGGGGCCAACCAAATGAAAATGAATGCATGCACTAGTATAAGTTCGCTGAAGATAAAAACGTCTGCTAAATGGCATAAATTGCTTAGCATAAAATGATCTGCTAAATGTCATGCATTATATTATTATAGGTCAGACCCATCTGTGAGATACTGAAGGACGCCCAGGCCTATGTGGACCAGGAGCTGCCCTTCTGTGTCTTCAAGGGGAACTGTGAGCACTTTGTAACAGAGCTGAGATATGGGAAGGCTGAGTCTCGACAGGTAGGTACACTGGACTGGTGCTCATCAATAGGTGTACTGTGCTCAGCATAGAGTTATCTTGTGAGCCATAATGACATTCTCAAGCTATGAATGTGTGTCAAGAGAGTGTAGAGTAGCTGGATTACTTGTTGTTATACATTCAAAGCATCTATGACTATTTCTGAATCAGTCATTCATTCAAATGAATGTATTTTTCTGCCAGGTTCAGCAGGCTGTGGAAACAGTGGGAATGGCCGCAATGGTGGGCTTCGGAGTCCTTGCTGTTGCAGGTATCGCGGCAGCCATCTTTGGAGGTGGAAGCAAAAAGAAGAATAAAGGGGGAGAATATAAGTGAGCACCTGTATGATGGCTTCCTGAGCAGCCAATCACCAATAGGCCTGATAGAGATGAATTATTCAACTACAGTACTACTGCCCTCGTCACTTGAATAATTCTGTTGTTTTCAGAAGGGAGGATTGAGTATTTCCGTACATCTTTTTAAAAAACTTTTACAATTACACAGACGTGATTTGAAAGCACAAAGGAAACGAGGAACAGTGTCTTGTTATAATTCTGAGGTTTAAAGCCTTGGAGGTGTCATAGCCTTGCAGGCTTCTAGCTGATTTAACAAAAAATATATAATTTACTTATAAGCTATGAAGTTTCCCTACTAAAGTTTCAACATATTTATCTAGACTGAGATCTTTTTATAATGGGATAAAATGGTATTCCACTGAAGTTCTGATATTTCTATCATTAATTCAATTGTCTTTAGGACTCTCAGAACTACTCCTGGTTAGGGTCGGAGTGGATACGTCCAGTGGGCTGTCTTGAGCCCCCACCTGTTTAGCTAATACAAAAATAAAAAAAATATATTTTTTTTAAATGTGTACCTGTTTTACATGTTATTTTGGCAATTATAAACGTGTCACATATCAGTTTGCAAACATTGTACAAAAATAATAATTGAGTTCAGTTTAATAAAACAATACAAACATGGTCTCTTTTTTGCTTTCTTGAGTAAGGCAGCTCCAAAATGGAGGTGGTTCAGCCTAGCTCAGGGCTTTCTGTGGTGGTGGGGTAGCCAGCAGAAAATACGGAGCGTAGGGGTTGGTAATGTTCTCTAGTTGCGCCATGATTGGCTCAGTGTTCTGTCACTCATGGGGACACTACCTCACTGCAAAATCTACGGCTAGATCTTTAAAATTCAAACCCCTTGGGTGCTGCCATAGAGTTACATTAGAAGTGCCCATCCAAGAAGGCTCAAGGTCATTGGCCACAGATAAAAATGTCAAATCACGTTATATCTACCGTAGCTTTGATTGGACTGATCATGTCAACATCATACTTTAAAAATCTTAGCTAGCAAGCTAGACAAGCAGTCATCGTCATGAATTATGTAGACAATCTACTGGAAATTCTTTTCAATCCTTGTCATATGAAGAGAAATTATAGATAAAACGTATCGGTGCTCATCGGCCATTGGGCATAAACATTACAACAAGTTGGAAACCACAAATTCAACAATGAGTGGTTTGGAAGGAATCAGTGGCTAACTGCAAGCGTTGCAAAGCAATCACTAGGCTGCTATTCAGTGGAGTGGGTGTATGGTCCAAGTCTGGGTTTAAGGGTCTCTTTTCCAAGCTTAAAATAATAAACATTCAACACCATGGGCCAGAAAAGTTGTACTACATTGGCCATGCTCTCAATCCAGCATGACTTCTGCCACGTTCAAAACAACTGGAAACTCAGAACTGGGAAATCTCAGACGTCAGTCAGTTCAATAGAACTGGGAACTCTGAAAAAAACTAGCTCCGACTGGGAAATAGGTTTTTAACGGTCATCCAACTTGTAATTCCAAGTCAGGAACTCTGGCCTCTTTCTAGAGCTCTGACATGAAGACCACTGAAGTCATGATTCAACCTTGTTTTTTTCCCAGAGTTCCCAGTTGTCTTGAAAGCACCATAAATCCAGAGAATGCCAGACTTTGATGACAATTTTCCCACTAAGACCGCCGCGCCACCTTCCTGTTCAAGTGAGCACAGCACAACAAGGTGAGTCCAAAAATGTATTTTATGCTGCTGCATAAATGATGTAATATGCCAGGGAGATTTGTATGCGGTAGCTAAGAAAGTAATACTAAGTGTATGTTGTGTAGTAAGCTGTTAGTAGCCCATGTGCCTCACCTTAATAATTTGGTCCCTTTCCCCCTCATAACTTAGCCTACTGTTCTGACTTGGAGGTGTACATGTAGCCTATAGCCTGTTTTAGAGAAATATAATCATTGAATATTGTAAGAGCTTTCATTGTCTGCTTATATGCCCCCATTATTTATCCTACGGTTCTGACTTGGTGTACAGAGAGAATACTGTAAGAATGGCCCATATTCTAAATTCTGTCGCTGTACATTTCAAAAGTGCAGAACAAATAGTTATGCTGACTATGTCCATCCTAGCTCGATCATTAATATCTTAATAGAAATTATGGATTGCCTCTTATCCGCTCTTCGTCCCCTTCTGCCATAGTTTGTACATCTCAATTGTCAGTAGAAACCACATTTGTTTAAGCAAGTCAGCCATATCAGCAATGTTTTTTTTAAAGGCAGTAACTGAGGCTGAATGAACTGCTTTGCTGCTAAACAAGGCTCCACTGATAACCAGGTGTAGCGGTGGTAAGGATTCACTCCATGGTGCTGAAAAGAAAGCTCTGCTGTTGGGACAGCTTTATGTAGGCCCTAACAGTTTGTCACAGTCATAGTGTTGTGGCTTTGCAGGCATGCATCAAAAATATTTTGGGGGGAGTTTGCCCCAATGGATACATCTAATGCTCCTTATATCGCCTTGAAATGACTGACAGCGTTATGAACAAAATCTTTATTCATGAGTATACTAGCAATTTCTAGATGTTGGATTGAAAATATTTTATCTTAACCAGTGCTTGATCCGTAAACTTGTTTGCACATTAAGTTGAAATATATTGATAATGAATAAACTGAATCTCATCATTTTAGATTAGTTGATCTGGTCTTGACATGCTCTGCAATGTAAGTTTGTACATTTTTAATAAACATTATTTGGTCTCTAGGTTTGTGGTCTGATTAACATACTTCTCTTTGTAAACAGAAACACCTCTGTTGTCCCACAAGGAATTTTCCAGTGGATTTGGATGTTGGCAGAAGCAGAAATTGTTCTGAATATATATTTGTAAAACAGTTCACACCCTTTCGCATAACACTTTTTTGTCATGGTTTTATTTGGGGAATTGTACACAAGATTCTCTCTCTATAAAACAATGCATCTGATTTCACTGGACTTCCCTCCCTCGCCACCCACAACATATTTAAACATCACAGAGCACAGTTCATCTGACTCCAGTAAACCGTGCTGCCATCAAATAAAAGGCACAAACAGAACCTTCTCTTTCCCTTGACCCACCCAACACTACCAATCTGACAAGATAGTTGATGGGCAGAATTATCTTTCACTTTATGATTTGATTTTAAATAGCTAAGTGACTCCATAAATATATAGGAGGAAGCTACAGATAAAATTGCATGATAACACCGTCCATGCTGAATATGAAGGCTTCAAGTCAGTCAACCCACCACCACTAATGATAACTGATTGGCTCCGAGGGGATGTAGGCCAGGTGTATATTATTCATCTGTGTACAGTGAGGTACCGTTAATCAACAGAGACACGTTCAGTTGGCAAATAAATATAGAAATATCATGAATAGACTTGACATGATCCCTTATTCTATGTGAGAGGAATGTTTGTTCTACATAACATATTTCTATCAGACTGTTCCACAAGATTGTGCCCTGCTGAACGTGTCCCACCATTACCCTTCAGGCAAGTACTGTATGCCTTCTGGTAGGTCACTCATATACAGACCCATGCATGCAGACTATCAGTCTTATTTCTGCAGTGTGACTGACAGCATATCTAACATTCATAACCCATTTATGCGTATATGTGAACATTCAGCATATACACATTTTATATCAATATAATAATAAAAAACTTTCAGACAAATGCACCAACTATGTACATTTCTTTACATCTTTGTTTTTATATAAAAACAATATTTGCGTTGTAATATGAATGCAATGTTTAAACCCCGTAATAGTCTGGATGAGAAATGTCTCAGCTTCTGGCACTCTGATCCCCTCTCAGCCAATGAGCAGCTTGTACAGTCAAGTTCAGTGTCTCTTCTTCAATCTTTTTTTCATTATGGAATGTTGAACCTTCCATACATTCCACACTCTCTGTGGGAGTCAGGGGAAAGTCATCATAGCACTCTGTCTGCTTCGCTTCCTGTCTTCCACCAACCCTCCTCTTCCTTCCAGTCAGTCCAGTTTCCGAGCACCCAGTTTGAGAGGACCCTTCACTGCCTTGCGTTCTGCCCGTTTGGCCTCCAGTTCTTTCCTCCTCTCCTCACGTTTCTTCTTGGCCAGCTCTGCCTTGCTTAGGCCTGCTTAGGAAACAAAAAGACAGACAGCTGTTATAACATGAACAACATCTCATTAAAAGGACTCCCTGGTTTCAGATCATTGAGAGAGATGGAGAATAGAGAAGTTAGAGCAGGTTGAGACTCACCTTGACTTCCGTCCACAGACTCCCAGCTCTCCTCGGCTCCCCAGTCTCCAGCAGGCTCTGCACTCCAGCCATCACCAGCCTAGCATGAACCAGAAAGCACAGCGCACATTAAAACATGCATTGTCCTTCCATTTCCACCTCAAAATGTTCCCCACTTCACATCAACACCTAACTTTTACCTCCACTTTAACAAGCTTGTTTGTCAGTTCTTCAAAGCCTACTCCTGTCAAACGTTTATTTATAAAGCCCCCCCCCCTCTCCTCACCGTAGCAATGGGGGTGGGCATTGCTCTCTGAGACACGTTGGCAAGGAAGTCTGTCTGCGTGGCTCCCTTACTGTCCCAGTCATACTCGCTGGCTAACCGAACCCCCTCCAGCAGAGCAGCACTCTTAGTGGCCGGAGCAGTCGTTCCCTCCTCCTCCCAGTCATTGCCCCATGTCTCCTCTCCTGGTGAACTCTGACCCTGGCAGTCAGCCTCCTTCTCATTGGACCAGCTGTCGTCGGCATCCCAGCCCGAGCTGCTCCAATCAGAGCTCTGCTTTTTCACTGCCTCAGAAGTTGCTAGACCCACCTGGATGGAAACGGAGACAGCAATGAATGAATACCCCTCATGAGGTTTCAGCATGCACATGGTTTTAAATCATGGACCATTGTTCAGTAGGTTGGAACTTTCAGGAAATTGCAGACAGGAATGTAATTACAAATTAGTCATTTAGCAGATGCTCTTATCCAGAGAGAAGACAGCTAGGTGAGGCAACCACATCCCTCAGTCATAGTAAGTACATTTTTCCTCAATTAAGTTTATATCATCAAAGCCAGAGCTAGTAAGAAAAGACAAGTGTGAGTGTTAGTTACTTTACAGAAATAGCATGACTATGCAATGTGCCATTATCTTTGACTATTCAAACATTCTGCCTCCCTGAAAACCAGATACGTACTCCTCTTACACTGGCCTTCTTTTTGACAGAAGACATTCCTGACCAATCAGAAGAGTTCCAGTCATCTGGGTCTGCTGCCTGTACCTTCTCTGGGTCCTGTGGGGGGAGAGAGCGCAAGAGTAGTTGAATGAGTTAACTGATCAAATAAAACATGCATCACTGTTCCCCATGTTCCCATGACAGTTGACATCCCACGGTCCCAACTGTCAAATCACACCCCAAAACCATTCCATGCCAATTACCTCCAAACTTCCCCAGTCCTCGTCATCCCACCGGTCTCCGATTGGCTCCTCATTCTTTTCGGACACCTTAGGAGAGTCTGATTGGGTAGCAAGGCCAGAAGCAATGGGTAGAGTCATGGAGGCCGGTGGGGGTTTAACTTCAGAGCCTGGAGGAATGAGGAGAACGGTGGCTGTAAATAGCGGATGCCATTAACTGATGGATACAGCTTTGCCGGCAAATAAGTCAGTTAAGTCAGTTCCTTACCCCCGGGTACTCCATCTATCACAGGGCTCCCAGCGCAAGGAGATGCCGTACCACCACCAACAGGGGTGTTCTCAGCCGGGCTGCCCCCCTCTGCCCCCGGGCCGGTCCGGATGAGCTTGGAGGTCAGAGAAGACACCCCCGTCACTGCCCAGCCTGCCCAACTGGCCGCTGCCCCAGCCGGCTGGGCTGATGACATCACATCCTTTTCTAGGTTGAGAAGGAGATACGTAATATTAGACACTCAAAGGCTGCAAAAAGATTCCTTATAAGGGATAGTTTGGGATTTTGGGCAAATGATACCGAGCTTAGCGCAATGACTGGAAGTCTTTGGGTACAGCTAACACTAGTTAGCATTGGGTCACAAAACTACCTCTAACTTCCTTCATACTGGACACAGAAACATTTTTATCCACGAGATCATCGGACTCTGGGGAAGCAGATAAAGGACTTCATTACCAAAATCCCGTACTATCCCTTTAATGTGAGATCAGTGCTTGAGACTTTGTTGTTTTTGGCGACCTGGAGGTTTGCGATTGTGTACAGACCTATTTCAGCCAGCTTGGTTGGATCTTCAGAAACAGTCTCCAGCTTCGTCAAGAAACTCTTTATTGCTTTGAATGACTGAGGGACAGAAAAAAAAACATGTTTCACAAGCTAGGTTTCTATCCAATTGGCAACAACTTTTCATGCAAATATATACCCTGCTCAAAAAAATTAAGGGAACACTAAAATAACATCCTAGATCTGAATGAATGAAATATTGTTATTAAATACTTTTTTCTTTACATAGTTGAATGTGCTGACAACAAAATCACACAAAAATTATCAATGGAAATCAAATTTATCAAACCATAGAGGTCTGGATATGGAGTGACACTCAACATTAATGTGGAAAACCACACTACAGGCTGATCCAACTTTGATGTTATGTCCTTAAAACAAGTCAAAATGAGGCTCAGTAGTGTGTGTGGCTTCCACGTGCCTGTATGACCTCCCTACAACGCCTGGGCATGCTCCTGATGAGGTGGCGGATGGTCTCCTGAGGGATCTCCTCCCAGACCTGGACAAAAGCATCCGCCAACTCCTGGACCGTCTGTGGTGCAACGTGGCGTTGGTGGATGGAGCGAGACATGATGTCCCAGATATGCTCAATTGGATTCAGGTCTGGGGAACGGGCGGGACAGTCCATAGCATCAATGCCTTCCTCTTGCAGGAACTGCTGACACACTCCAGCCACATGAGGTCTAGCATTGTCTTGCATTAGGAGGAACCCAGGGCCAACCGCACCAGCATATGGTCTCACAAGGGGTCTGAGGATCTCATCTCGGTACCTAATGGCAGTCAGGCTACCTCTGGCGAGCACACAGAGGGCTGTGCGGCCCCCCACACCATGACTGACCCACCACCAAACCGGTCATGCTGGAGGATGTTGCAGGCAGCAGAACCTTCTCCACGGCGTCTCCAGACTCTGTCACGTGCTCAGTGTGAACCTGCTTTCATCTGTGAAGAGCACAGGGCGCCAGTGGCGAATTTGCCAATCTTGGTGTTCTCTGGCAAATGCCAAACGTCCTGCACAGTGTTGGGCTGTAAGCACAACCTCCACCTGTGGAGGTCAGGCCCTCATAGCACCCTCATGGAGTCTGTTTCTGACCGTTTGAGCAGACACATGCACATTTGTGGCCTGCTGGAGGTCATTTTGCAGGGCTCTGGCAGTGCTCCTCCACGCCTCCTTGCACAAAGGCTGAGGTAGCAGTCCTGCTGCTGGGTTGATGCCCTCCTACGGCCTCCTCCACGTCTCCTGATGTACTGGCCTGTCTCCTGGTAGCGCCTCCATGCTCTGGACACTACGCTGACAGACACAGCAAACCTTCTTGCCACAGCTCGCATTGATGTGCCATCCTGGATGAGCTGCACTACCTGAGCCACTTGTGTGGGTTGTAGACTCCGTCTCGTGCTACCACTAGAGTGAAAGCACCGCCAGCATTCAAAAGTGACCAAAACATCAGCCAGGAAGCATAGGAACTGAGAAGTGGTCTGTGGTTGCCACCTGCAGAACCACTCCTTTATTGGGGGTGTCTTGCTAATTGCCTATCATTTCCACCTGTTGTCTATTCCATTTGCACAACAGCATGTGAAATTTATTGTCAATCAGTGTTGCTTCCTAAGTGGACAGTTTGATTTCACAGAATGGGATTGACTTGGAGTTACATTGTGTTTAAGTGTTCCCTTTATTTTTTGAGCACACACACAAAAATATCTAAAAAATAAAATTATCAATAAACGTAAAAAAAATATAAGGCATTAAATACAATTATGCTCATTTTCTCACCAGATATGAATTTCCATCAAATTTACTTGTGATCAAAAGTCTGACGTAGAGCACATAAAAATAACTTTTGCGTTTAATTCCCATAAAAATACAAAAGTTAAAATGGATTTCCATCGCAATCAACTCCACTGATGGTTTCATCACCAGAAATGTTGCGCTATATAACTAAATATACCCACTCTGGTGTTGGCACTGCGCTCTAGTTGGCACTTTGCACTCTAGCGAACAGCTTGAAAACACAGTGCAGGTATAGCTTACATGATGACATTATGGACAAAAGAGCAAAATCATTTTTTGCTTGTCAAATGGAAGCCAAGCGTCGATCATGTCCCCAGAATAGGACCCTGGATATTTATTGGAAAGGAGCATCAAGCTCATCACCTTGTACTGTCACCACCCTGTGAAGTTCATTACTGATTTCATCTGTAGCCTAACAAACTGCATGCTTTCTCCAGTTGTAGGGAGAGGACCACACCACGTCATCACGGGACTCAAAGTTTACTTCCATATGTTGGTTATTATATCAATATTTGAGCATAAAAGCGTTTCCACAGCCATTTCTCACATAATATATTTTACAGACACAAAAATCCCACCTTTAGTTTTTTCGACATTTGGAAAGTTTACTGCCCGTCGTGGCATTTTTATACTTCATGTGCATAAAAAGGTTGGATGGAACCTTCTTACAGATGGAATGTTGCAATGTGAAATGAGAGAGTTATGAAAATCAATTTTTTACCTATGTAGATGGAGTGTTCAGGCTGAAATATTTCTAAACCTAATGCAAACTAAATGTACTAATGCAGTTATTTCAATGTGTAAGGTGTTTGTAGTGCTTCTCACCTGATCTCTAACGTTCTTGTCAGGGTCAACAGTGAGGGTACAGAGTGTTGGTAGTACCCGTGCTGCACTCTCTGTCACACTGTAGTAGTTGTGGGTCGCTGCAAAGCCCAGAACCCCGGCCGCCCGAGAGGCAGGAAAGGGGTCCTTAGTGGCCCGAGAGAATGCAGAGATCAACACTCGTTGCCGTGTCTGTGGAGGAAAGGAGGTATGAATAAGAGCACAAACGAGGGGGGAGAGTGAGAGCGAGAAAGGGGGAGACGGGAAGAGAAAGGGGGAGAGAGAGCGAGGAGCGAGCGAGCGAGCTAAACAGAGAGAGCGAGGGAGAGCGCTGCTTAACATGCTCTGCTTACACCTACTGTAATGGTCCGAGCCTAAACCACACAAAACACCACTAGACAGTGCGGAAACCCAAGCTTTTACTATATCATGCTGGAATATACAAGGCCTGAGGTCATCTCCCTTTGGACTAAAGAGCAAGAACCTAGACTTCAAAGAAATTGGAAATACAGACATTGTCATCCCACAAGAAACATGGTAGTCCCATCCATCAAACTACCAGGTGTGAAACAGGGAAGAGACTCAAGGGGTATGCTAATTTGGTAGAGCAGACCTATCGCACTCTATTCAATTAGTCAAAACAGGAACAAATGAATAAGGAAATGATCTCAACAGAGAAAAATGTCCTCATGTGTGCTACCTATATCCCCCTACAGTATCCATGTACTTTAATGATGACAGCTTCTCCATCCTAGAGGGGGAGATCAACCATTTCCAGGCTCAGGGACATGTACTGCTCTGTGGCGAACTACATGCCAGAACACAACACCCTCAGCACACAAGGGGACAAACACCTACCTGGAGGTAACACCATTCCCTCCCTAATATGCCACCCTAGACACAACTATGACAATCATGGGTCACAACTCCTGGAGCTCTGTCGCACGCTGGGTCTGTACATAGTCAATGGTAGGCTTCAAGGGGACCTCTATGGTAGGTACACCTATAGCTCATCTCTTGGCAGTAGTAGTGTAGATGACTTTATCACTGACCTCAACACAGTCTCTCTCAGAGTGTTCACTTTCAGCCCACTGACACACATTCTCATGCTTTTTTTAATAAATAAAAAAAGCTGGACTCTGGCATGAGGGTCTGCTATACAAATTGATGGAAAGCAGTGTTGGGGAGAAAAACATACGACTTTATAAAAAACATGTACACAAGTGCGCAGTTAAAATTGGCACAAAAAAAAACATTTATTTCCACAGGGCCGTGGGTTGAGACACGGAGTGAACTTGAACCCCACTGAAGTTTACATACACCTTAGCCAACTACATTTAAACTCAGTTTTTCACAATTCCTGACATTTAATCCTAGTACAAATTCCCTGTCTTAGGTCAGTTAGGATCATCACTATTTTAAGAATGTGAAATGTCAGGAAAAATAGTAGAGAGTGATTTATTTCAGCTTTTAATTCTTTCATCACGTTCCCAGTGGGTCAGGAGGTTAACAAACTCAATTAGTATTTGGTAGCATTGCCTTTAAATTGTTTAACTGGAGTCAAACATTTCAGGTAGCCTTCCCACAATAAGTTGGGTGAATTTTGTCCCATTCCTCCTGACAGAGCTGGTGTAACGGAGTCAGGTTGTAGGCCTCCTTGCCCGCACATGCTTTTTAAGTTCTGCCCACAAATGTTCTATAGGATTGATGTCGGGACTTTGTGATGGCCACTCCAATAGCTCAACTTTGTTGTCCTTAAGCCATTTTGCCACAACTTTGGAAGTATGCTTTGGGTCAATGTCCATTTAGAAGACCCATTTGCGACCAAGCTTTAACTTACTGATGTCTGAGATTGCTTCAATATATCCACATAATTTTCCATCCTCATGATGCCATCTATTTTGTGAAGTGCACCAGCAACCCTACCACATGATGCTGCCACCCCCGTCCTTCACGGTTGGGATGGTGTTCTTCAGCTTGCAAGCTTCCCCTTTCTTCTCCAAACATAACGATGGTCATTATGGCCAAACAGCTCTATTTTTGTTTCATCAGACCAGAGGACATTTCTCCAAAAAGTACGATCTTTGTTCCTATGTGCAGTTGCAAACCGTAGTCTGTCTTTTTTAATGGTGGTTTTGGAGCAGTGGCTTCTTCCTTGCTGAGCGGCCTTTCAGGTTATGTCGATATAGGACTCGTTTTACTGTGGATATAGATACTTTTGTACCGGTTTCCACCAGCATCTTCACAAAGTCCTTCGCTGTTATTCTGGGATTGATTAGCACTTTTCGCACCAAAGTATGTTAATCTCTCGGAGACAGAACGTGTCTCCATCCTGAGCGGTATGACGGCTACGTGGTCCCACGGTGTTTATACCTGCATACTATTGTTTGTACAGATGAACGTGGCACCTTCAGGCGTTTGGAAATTGCTCCCAAGGATGAACCAGACTTGTGGAGGTCTACATTTTTCTTTACCCCCTGAGGACTCGGCTGATTTCTATTGATTTTCCCATGATGTCAAGCAAAGAGGCACTGAGTTTGAAGGTAGGCCTTGAAATACATCCACAGGTACACCTCCAATTGTCTCAAATGATGTCAATTAGCCTATCAGAAGCTTCTAAAGCCATGACATCATTTTCTGGAATTTTCCAAGCTGTTTAACCTTTTGTGACTAGGGCGCTATTTTCATTTTTGGAAAAATAACGTTCCTGTTTTGTCAGGACAAGATGCTAGAATATGCATATAATTGACAGCTTAGGATAGAAAACACTCTAAAGTTTCCAAAACTGTAAAAATATTGTCTGTGAGTATAACAGAACTGATATTGCAGGCGAAAGCCTGAGAAAAATCCAATCCGGAAGTGCCTCATGTTTTGAAAGCGCTGCGTTCCAATGCGTCCCTATTGAGCAGTGAATGGGCTATCAACCAGATTACTTTTTCTCCGTATTCCCCAAGGTGTCTACAGCATTGTGACGTAGTTTTACGCAGTTATATTGAAGAATACCCGTACGCAAGTGGTCACCTGATGGCTCTCAGAGTGATTCTCGCGTAAAATACAGGAGGTAGCCATTATTCCAAGCAGTCCTACTGAAACACCAATTGTCCCGGTGGATATATTATCGAATAGATATTTGAAAAACACCTTGAGGATTGATAATAAACAACGTTTGCCATGTTTCTGTCGATATTATGGAGCTAATTTGGAATATTTGTAGGCGTTTTCGTGACTGCAATTTCCGGTCGATTTCTCAGCCAAACGTGAATAACAAACGGAGCTATTTCGCCTACAAAAATTATATTTTTGGAAAAAAGGAACATTGGCTATCTAACTGGGAGTCTCGTGAGTGAAAACATCCGATGCTCAAAAGGTAAACAATTTAATTTGATTGCTTTTCTGATTTCCATGACCAAGTTACCTGCTGCTAGCTGGACAAAATGCTATGCTAGGCTATCGATAAACTTACACAAATGCTTGTCTAGCTTTGGCTGAAAAGCATATTTTTAAAATCTGAGATGACAGGGTGATTAACAAAAGGCTAACTTCTGACCCACTGGAATTGTGATAGTGAATTATAAGTGAAATAAACTCTGTAAACAATTGTTGTAAAAATGACTTGTGTCATGCAAAAACTATAGTTTGTTAACAAGAAATTTGTGGATTGGTTGAAAAACTAGTTTTAATGACTCCAACATAAATGTATGTAAACTTCGACTTCAACTGCATATATCAATTAATTGGCAGGGGCACTAGAACAGTCTACAGCCCCCGCCCTCACACTACTAGAATCTGAATCCACATCACCAAGAACTATCATGGTCCAAACACACCAAGACAGTCGAGAAGAGGGCACGACACCACCTTTACCCCCTCAAGAGACTGAAAAGATTTGGCATGGGTCCCCAGATCCTCAAAAGGTTCTACAGCTGCACCATCGAGAGCATCCTGACCGGTTGCATCTCCGCCTGATATGGCAACTGCTCGGCATATAACCGAAAGGCGCTACAAAAGGTAGTGCATACGGCCCAGTACAACACTGGGGCCAAGCTTCCTGCCATCCAGGACCTATATACTAGGTGGTCAGAGGAAAGCCCCAAAAAATTGTCAAGAGACTTCACTCACCCAAGTCAGAGTGTTTTGTCTCCTACTGCACGGCAAGGGGTGCTGGAGCGCCAAATCTAGGACCAAAAGGCTCCTTAACATTTTCTACCCCCAAGCCATAAGACTGCTGAACAATGACTCAAATGGCCACCAGACTATTTACATTGACACCAACACCCTTCCATTTGTTTTGTACACTGCTGCTACTCACTATTATTATTGTTATCTATGCATAGTCACTTCACCCCTACCTACATGTACAAATTACCTCTAACGTGTACCCCCGCTCATTGACTCGGTACACCTTGTATATAGCAATTGTTATTGTATTACTTTAGTTTATTTGGTAAATATTTTCTTAACTCTTTCTTGAACTGCACTGTTGGTTAGATCTTCTGCACAGATTCTGTCAGACCTGGGCCCTGACAGTAAATCTCAGTAAGACAAAAAATAATGGTGTTCCAAAAAAAGGTCAAATTCTATCTCAACGGAGTTGCCCTAGAGCACACAAAACACTATATCTACCTCGGCCTTAATATCAGCACCACAGATAACTTCCACTAAGCTGTGAACAATCTGAGAAACAAGGTATGAGGGGCCTTCTCCACCATCAAAAGGAACATCAAATTCAACATCCCAATTAAGATCTGGCTAAAGATACATGAATTAGTTATAGAAACCATTGCCATTTATGGTTGTGAGGTCTGGGGTCTGCTCACCAACCACAAAACGTGAGACAAAGACCAACTGAGACTGCATGCAGAACTCTGCAAAAACATCTGTGTACAACGTAAAACACCGAATTAGGTAGATACCCACTAATTATCAAAATCCAGAAATTCTACAACCATCTAAAAGGAAGCGATTCCCAAACCTTCCACACGGTGCATTTGGAAAGTATTCAGACACCTTGACTTTTAACATATTGTTACAAAACAAATCAAATCACATTTTATTGGACACATACACGGCTCCAAAAAATAAAGGGAACACTTAAACAACACAATGGAACTCCAAGTCAATCACACTTCTGTGAAATCAAACTGTCCACCTAGGAAGCAACACTGATTGACAATACATTTCACATGCTGTTGTGCAAATGGAATAGACAACAGGTGGAAATTATAATTTGAATGCTGGCGGTGCTTTCACTCTAGTGGTAGCACGAGACTGAGTCTACAACCCACACAAGTGGCTCAGGTAGTGCAGCTCATCCAGGATGGTACATGAATGCGAGCTGTGGCAAGAAGGTTTGCTGTGTCTGTCAGCGTAGTGTCCAGAGCATGGAGGCGCTACCAGGAGACAGGCCAGTACATCAGGAGACGTGGAGGAGGCCGTAGGAGGGCAACAACCCAACCCCTCCGCCTTTGTGCAAGGAGTAGCACTGCCAGAGCCCTGCAAAATGACCTCCAGCAGGCCACAAATGTGCATGTGTCTGCTCAAATGGTCAGAAACAGACTCCATGAGGGTGGTATGAGGACCCGACGTCCACAGGTGGGGGTTGTGCTTACAGCCCAACACCGTGCAGGACGTTTGGCATTTGCCAGAGAACACCAAGATTGGCAAATTCGCCACTGGCGCCCTGTGCTCTCCACAGATGAAAGCAGGTTCACACTGAGCACGTGACAGACGTGACAGAGTCTGGAGATGCCGTGGAGAAGGTTCTGCTGCCTGCAACATCCTCCAGCATGACCGGTTTGGCGGTGGGTCAGTCATGGTGTGGGGTGGCATTTCTTTGGGGGGCCGCACAGCCCTCCATGTGCTCGCCAGAGGTAGCCTGACTGCCATTAGGTACCGAGATGAGATACTCAGACCCCTTGTGAGACCATATGCTGGTGCGGTTGGCCCTGGGTTCCTCCTAATGCAAGACAATGCTAGACCTCATGTGGCTGGAGTGTGTCAGCAGTTCCTGCAAGAGGAAGGCATTGATGCTATGGACTGGCCCGCCCATTCCCCAGACCTGAATCCAATTGAGCACATCTGGGACATCATGTCTCGCTCCATCCACCAACGCCATGTTGCACCACAGACTGTCCAGGAGTTGGCGGATGCTTAAGTCCAGGTCTGAGAGGAGATCCCTCAGGAGACCATCCGCCACCTCATCAGGAGCATGCCCAGGCGTTGTAGGGAGGTCATACAGGCACGTGGAGGCCACACACACTACTGAGCCTCATTTTGACTTGTTTTAAGGACATTACATCAAAGTTGGATCAGCCTGTAGTGTGGTTTTCCACTTTAATTTCGAGTGGGACTCCAAATCCAGACCCTCCATGGGTTGATAAATTTGATTTCCATTGATAATTTGTGTGATTTTGTTGTCAGCACATTCAACTATGCAAAGAAAAAAGTATTTAATAAGAATATGATGATCTGAGGACATGGCTAGGGATGCCGCCTGGGCCAGCAGCCTTGCGAGGGTTAACAAGTTTAAATGTTTTACTCACGTTGGCCACGGAGAAGGAGTGCAGTCCTTGTTAGATTTTTTGCTAGATTTAAAAAAAAACATTTTGCTTGTTTGATTGCCTTGTGGAGGGAATAACTACACTGAATACCAGGCAGTTAGCAAGTTTGGTAGGCTACCAATGACCACCAGCAGCATCAGAGCTTGGAGAAGCCTAATTACCGTGACTAAACTGTCACGTGGAATTTGACTGCCTTCATGACTCGTGACTACCTGTGTAGCGGTAATACGGTCACCGCAACAGCCCTAGTCCTGGGGCTCTGTTCACAAACAGACCCCACAGAGCCCCTGGACAGCAACACAATTAGAACCAACCAAATCACAAGAAAACAAAAAGAATATTCCTTGACACATTGGAAAGAATTGACGAAAAATCAGAGCAAACTAGAATGCTATTTGGCCCTAAACAGAGAGTACACTGTGGCATAATACCTGACCACTGACTGACCCAAACTTAATTAAGGACACCTTTGACTATGTACAGACTCCGTGAGCATAGCCTTGTGGGCAGACCTGGCTCTCAAGAGAAGACAAGCTATGTGCACACTGTCCACAAAATGAGGTGGAAACTGAGCTGCACTTCCTAACCTCCTGCCCAATGTACGACCATACAAGAGACACATATTTCCCTCAGATTACAGACGCACAAATTTGAAAACAAATCCAATTTTGATAAACCATATCTATTGGGTGAAATATCATAGTGTGCCATCACAGCAGCAAGATTTGTTGCCACAAGGACAACCAGTGAAGAACAAGCATCATTGTAAATACAACCCATTCCATCTATAGATCTATGGAGAGAGAGAGAAAGCAGGCGAGTTACCCCAGCGTTGAGGTAGGGGGCGATCTTTCCCAGGCACACAGTGGTGTTGCAGCGGATTGGTCCCTGCTCGTCTCTCGCCTGCAGCCGTGCAAAGTGCCTCATCAGTTCCTGATTCAGATTACTCTCATTCAGCTTGGGGGCCAGCAGCAGCATGGACTGGGAGAAGAAGAGAACAGAAAGAGGCATAAAAACCATTTAACAACAAGAACAGACCTTTGGGAACACCATTAACCACAGGGAAGGTATACTTTCAGTTCCACTTGAATAAAGAAGTGAGTGAAGCCACCTGGTCTTGTGAGCATAAGTCTGACAGAGTTGGTGAGCCAGTTATACCTTGACAGTCTGTTCTCTGATGGCTGGGTTTGTGTCTGTGAAACCATGAACGACATGAGGGAAGATCTGCGAGTTCACCGCTGCATCGTTTAGATACTGAACAAACTGCTCCATCTGAAGGAAAGAGAGATGAGGACGGGGTTGGAAAGAGGAATAAAACAAGGGTTCTGCAGCAAACACTCATTCTGGTGTAATGGCCGTCTCTGTACTCTGATGTGTGGTACTCTGTACCTGTTGAAGCAGTCGTATCCTCATGGCCCGGTCTGTAGAAGAGAACATCTTCACAATGACAGGAATGATCTTCTGCTGGTACTCCTCCGCAGACAGGAACTTCCCCACCTGACAGAGACAGAAAGAAAGAGACATGGAAAATGTTCTGCCCTCTCGGGATCCTGAGGTGGGTTAGTGATCTGTTGACATCCCCTTGGTGGTGTGTGGGGGGGTTATATTCTGCCTGGTTGGATGGGTATCTGTTGTGTCAACTACTGATGTAAAAAAAGGCTTTACAAAATACATTTGATTGATTGGAGGGTGGGAGATGATTAGTTGCCAATAGCATGTTTCCCCATGAAGAAATGTCTTTAAAAGCCATTTAATGATTATGCTTTACATAGATATGACATAGTTTTCCCACTTCTGCATAAAAGAGAGGAGCAATTAAATGCCAGGCCGGTGATCCATTATCCTATCTAAATCCCTCCTCTCTGCCTCCACAGCACACATACCTTAAACAGAGGTGTGAGGACGACAGCACCGGCGTTGCCAAACTCAAAGGCAGTGAGTAGCTGTGGCAGCACCTTGTGCTTACAGAAGTCCTCTGGGAATGAGTCCAGGTTCTCACTCAGGTCCTGAAAGAACTGCTGCTTCTCTGCTGGGTCTTTGATCTGGATCAGATTGAATAGATAAGATAGATTTCACTGAATAAAATGTTATCGGTAAGTCAACACATTTCAATGAGAGCTGTGTCACCTCTAATGTGTCAAGCTTTTTCTATATCAGGACAGGGGTCCGGAATCACACCTGGATCTCCTCTAGGAAAAGGTTGCTGTCAACGAAGCTGTTGCTAAGGAATCCTCCGGGAGCTCTGCAGTTTTGCAGGAAACGGGCTGGGTTAGGCCGGGCCCTGGCATTGGCCCCCACCAGCTCACAGTAGTGTGGCACCAATGCTTTAGGGATCTGAGGGACAACAAACCATAATATGTTTCACATCACTTCCAATTAATTAATTAATGATCTTTGATTTTTTTTGACAGGAGGATCACTTTAGGATTTTCTTAAAATGTGTTATGCTCTGGTAAAATGTTAGAAGGTAAAGGGTGGGAGAGGAGGGTACCTTTCCGAGGGAGCGTAGGGAGGAGGCTCGGGGAAGTGGACCATTGAACACTTCCCAGATCAGACAGCCCAGCCGCCACACATCCCCAGCCCTTGAGGACAGAGAGATGGACTCAGACAATACAAATATGAAGTATCTTCAGACTACATCAAGCATTAAACTAAAACCTTTGTAATGGGAGATCCCAGGAAGACAATTTTTCATGAAATCAGTCTTTCATTAACTTATTCACTGTCCGCCTCACCATTTCTCTCCACTGTTTGGTGATTCAGGGGCGTCGTATTTATCCATTTCAGGGTGAACAGCTTTGGCGGAGGGTAGTGATGTGGAGGCGTCCCCGTTCTCTGGGGTCATGTGGTCCAGACCGCCAAGCTTCCATTCTCCGGCTCGGTCCACAAACACAGCCCAGATACCCAGGTTGTTGTGGAGGAGGTGGCAGTCATTCACCAGGAAACTAAGGGCTTTCTACAGGGGGGAAATAGAGTGTGTGAGTGATAATCAAATAATTCCCCATAACAATGGACTAATTATTTGCCTGAATATGATTTGGTATAGATTGATATGTAATAAACATAATTTTAAGTGTGGGAAGACTCAGAGAGATGCATTCCTTTGAGGAAAGTTAGTCTAGAATCATCTGTTGTAACTGAGTACTGATGCTCTACCTTTGACCTGTTGAATGGTATGGTTAAAGTTTGACGCCATTCTGGGCCGGGGACACACTTATAACGTATCTGTGAACCTGTTTAACTCTGTAGCAGCTGATGTGACTTCCTACGAGCCTTTCGGGCTGGTGTTTAGAGAACATTCAGTACTGTGTGATTAATATATAAGTGCCTTCTAAGACGAGATCGAGTCATCTTTCCATTGAGTAAGAGATTGATAGAGAGGAAGGAGGAGGATAATGGAGTAGAGGTGGAAGAGGATTGATAATTAATTAATCCATGCTTTTGTCTCTTCTAGGTTAGACTACTGCAATGCTCTACTTTCCGGCTACCCGGATAAAGCACTAAATAAACTTCAGTTAGTGCTAAATACGGCTGCTAGAATCCTGACTAGAACCAAAAAATGTGATCATATTACTCCAGTGCTAGCCTCCCTACACTGGCTTCCTGTCAAGGCAAGGGCTGATTTCACGGTTTTACTGCTAACCTACAAAGCATTACATGGGCTTGCTCCTACCTATCTCTCGGATTTGGTCCTGCCGTACATACCTACACGTACGCTACTGTCACAAGACGCAGGCCTCCTAATTGTCCCTAGAATTTCTAAGCAAACAGCTGGAGGCAGGGCCTTCTCCTATAGAGCTCCATTTTTATGGAACGGTCTGCCTACCCATGTGAGAGACGGAGACTCTGTCTCAACCTTTAAGTCTTTACTGAAGACTCATCTCTTCAGTGGGTCATATGATTGAGTGTAGTCTGGCCCAGGAGTGGGAAGGTGAACGGAAAGGCTCTGGAGCAACGAACCGCCCTTGCTGTCTCTGCCTGGCCGGTTCCCCTCTTTCCACTGGGATTCTCTGCCTCTAACCCTATTACAGGGGCTGAGTCACTGGCTTACTGGGGCTCTTTCATACCGTCCCTGGGAGGGGTGCGTCACCTGAGTGGGTTGAGTCACTGATGTGATCTTCCTGTCTGGGTTGGCACCCCCCCTTGTGTTGTGCCGTGGCGGAGATCTTTGTGGGCTATACTCGGCCTTGTCTCAGGATGGTAAGTTGGTGGTTGAAGATATCCCTCTAATGGTGTGGGGGCTGTGCTTTGGCAAAGTGGGTGGGGTTATATCCTTCCTGTTTGGCCCTGTCCGGGGGTGTCCTCAGATGGGGCCACAGTGTCTCCTGACCCCTCCTGTCTCAGCCTCCAGTATTTATGCTGCAGTAGTTTATGTGTCGGGGGGCTAGGGTCAGTTTGTTATATCTGGAGTACTTCTCCTGTCCTATTCGGTGTCCTGTGTGAATTTAAGTGTGCTCACTCTAATTCTCTCTTTCTTTCTCTCTCTCGGAGGACCTGAGCCCTAGGACCATGCCTCAGGACTACCTGACATGATGCCTCCTTGCTGTCCCCAGTCCACCTGGCCGTGCTGCTGCTCCAGTTTCAACTGTTCTGCCTTATTATTATTGGACCATGCTGGTCATTTATGAACATTAGAACATCTTGGCCATGTTCTGTTATAATCTCCACCCGGCACAGCCAGAAGAGGACTGGCCATCCCTCATTGCCTGGTTCCTCTTTAGGTTTCTTCCTAGGTTTTGGCCTTTCTAGGGAGTTTTTCCGAGCCACCGAGCTTCTACACCTGCATTGCTTGCTGTTTGGAGTTTTAGGCTGGGTTTCTGTACAGCACTTTGAGATATCAGCTGATGTACGAAGGGCTATATAAATAAATTTGATTTTGATTTGATAAAGGACAAGCAGCACTCAACATAAAGAAACATCAGGAAATCAGAGCACTCATTTCCCCTCCAGTATACTGACCACAGTCTGATGCAGGCCCCAGGACACCTCCAGCTCTCCAGAGCCCCCCCTCTCTGACTGGGCCTTCAGGTGGGCTGCCAGGGGGGTGACCTGCTCTGTGACCAGGTACAGGCTCTTCTCTGTCTGCAACGCACCAGAAAGAGACAACATTAATGCATTCACAATGACATTGTTAAAATGTGCATTAGTCTTAAGTATGGTTCTATTATACAGTTAGTACACTAACGACTAGCACACTAGCTACTGTTTCTCTCTAGAAGAGACATGGGAACTAACTGATTCAGTCCTTGATACTCACCACACTCTGCATGAAAAACAATTACAAGAAAAACAAATACAGAAGACTGAGAAAATGGTGACAGAATGATTGTTTTAAATATCAACTAAATTGTGATGTTATTTGCATTTGGTAGGAAATACACACAGACACACACCTCCAATCCATCTACATAGGCCAGGATGTTGGGATGTCGGAGGGTCTTCATACGTTTGAACGCTGCCTTGGCTAGCTGGGTCTGTTCCTCTGTCCCTGTTGATACCTCGTACACAAACACCGATAGTGGTTCCCCACCCGTCTAAGGAGATGTCCAAATGTGACAATGTCATGATCCATCATTAGTATGAGAAGAGATGTTATTGAGGTTTAGCGGTGATGTTATTGTGAATTAGGGGAGATTAAGTAAGTCTCCCTGGTGAGGCCAGACCTCAATCACAGGAGTGGTGTTGTTCGATCCTGAACCTTGCAATAAGGGTTGTTGTCATGTCACCATACGATTTGTCTCAGTCAACTAGCTACCTATTTAAAGGTTAAACACAGCACGACACCTACACAAGTACGCCAAAGGTTCCACCATTGCATCTGCATGACATTGAACAATAAGTAAAAGGAACAAACAATGCTAAGCGGAACCTTTGACAAATTAGCCGATAACGTTAGTAGTTAGCTAACTAGCTACCAGGCAAAACAAGAATGACAGTGTGCTAACGACATCATTATTTGTCATGACAGTTTGTCGAAATACATTTTGCATGAGCATGTAACGTTAACTAGCTGACGTTTCTAGCTCGTTATAGGTGACACCAGTGGCTAGATAGCTAACGTTAGCTAGCTAATAACTGTAGCAGAGATTGACGTGGCGATAATACGTGTCCCTGCATAAACAAAACATAGCTAACATTAACTATGCTAGTCTACAAGTAACGTTCCCTAACCGTGTTGTTTTAACTAACGTTAGGCGATAAATATCCGGACAACGCCATCTATATATTAGACATACATCGTGATAATCATGTATGGCAATTTAACATTCAATTTCATCCCATAAATAAGAATGGTGTCCTGCCTTGAACTCAGTCATAGCTAGCTAGCGAGGCCTTGCCTTGTATCAGCTAGCTAACAAGACATCTGTCAAAATATATTTCTGCCCCCTCTATTGTATTTACCTTTCGCTTGCCTCGATGCAGTGTCCATATTCCGGACTTGTCTTGCGTGTCCGGTAAAATGTCATAATTAAAGTCTTTGACTGGATCCCGAGCGAAAAAGGACCACATCGCTCCTACATCAAGCAAACAACTACGTAGCTATGGCGAACCGCAGCCTGCTAGCTAGCTACTCCGGATAGATCAGATCCTTCCCTGTCGTCGATTCCACCACTTGGGGGGGGAAGCAGATGCCAGACTGGCGAGTGTAGGCAGTGGGTGATTCAAATGTTGACTTCTTCTTCTATGGTATTTTGGCGATCACACAATTTAATGTGCATCCCACCACCTACTAGGCTATTACCCCCAAAAACGACTATTCTTTTGGTTATTATAAAAATGTCGGTTAAAAATAAACAGATCGGATCCCTACAGTCTCAAGGGAAACCTGGGATGGCGTGTCTTCAGGCGTCAGTACCCCTTTCGATGTAAATCCTTCAGTCCCCGAAACCTTTCAACTGAAGCCACAATAATTCCTAGTTTATTCGATTTCTTTGAGACTTGTGCTGTACAGTTTCTAACTGTGGAAATGAACTCAACAAAATCCACATTTTTAACACACAGGGTATCTTTTGTTTTGCAGCTAACATTTACCACCATCTCTTCACTAACATTACTTGTTTAACAAATTATTTTAATCGCCCCCGCATAAGGGATTCGATTGACCGCTCCAACTTTTGTCACCTCAATTTACCCTTACAGGGCACTCCAGGAACTCAGGATCATGATCCCCACTACAATTGCGACCCCGTCGTCCTTGTACACACCTGTCTCCAGTATGCTCTGTTCGTCTGCACACACAATTCTTACACTGCAGTGGTTTGGGGACGAAAGCTTTTACGGCGTATGTTACATAAACAAGCATCACATGTGTAGGTATTTGCTCTTTATCATAAAACAACAGGACCGCCAGACTTTCTTATTTTCTCCATTCGCCCAGCGGGTCATACGCCAGTCACCAATCACACCACGAATTCTCTTCAGCTATTCAACCTGAACATCTGTCTTCACCCCTGAGATTATCCCTTTGATTATCCTCTTTTGAGGCCCACTGGGCGATGCACAAAGGTCCCAGCGTCATTCGGGTTAGGCCGTTATTCTAAATAAGAATTTGTTCTTAACTGGCTTGCCTAGTTAAATAAAGGTTACTTAAAAAATATAAAAAAATATAAAATGTGGGAAACCCATTTGAGGTGTCGAAAATGGTGAAGAATGCGCTTGGAAGCACAGTAGTAATGATAAAATAGTAATGTAACGACACTGGGTTTATAAGCGCGGATATCGACTCTGCCGCTCGAGCATGATTTTGGGGCACAGTCGATAGCGCGCTGGACTTCGGGCTAGAAGGTCGAGGGCTCGAGGCCTGCTCCCAGCCTGTTTCGTTACAATAATAAGGATAATAAATTAAACGTGTACTCTATGTGAACATTTTAAAAGTTCAAATATATAAGTAATATATAAGTAAACATGAATGCATATAATAATCATAATTATCACAGTGAACTGTTATAATAATAGGGGGGGGGGGGGGGGTGTATAATAATATGACTGAATGTGTCTCCATGAAGAATCACCTCCACTATAGGTCCCTTCGCCCTCAATGGGACACCATCCCCATCAGCCTCCCCCCACCCCTTGACCACAATAATGATAATAGTATAAATGTAAATAAAAAATTATGTATACAAATATATATATATATATACACATATGTACAGTACATATTCATAGGACACTCAACTTATATCTTATCTCTTTCTGACATTTCCATCTGGAACGGAGTTGCTCTTCATCCCGAGGGAAGGCCTGCCCATTCACAGATGTTAGATAATCCGAGATGATCACATCATTTACATTCCAGCCCTTGGCAGCTCCAGATTTGACTACTTCAACTCACACCCTGCTGGAATCCCTGCATTCTCAGATTCCCCTCTGTTATTAATCTCTATATTGTATTCAATAGTGTTTCAAAAATGCTCTACTTTTACTAACATATATGTTCATTCCTGAGAGAGAAGGGGTGTAATATCTCCAGGTGGGCATGTGGTACCCTTCCTCACCCATGCCAACAAGATGTTACTTCTTGTGGTGTCTTTGCCTTGAAAGTAAGTATGAGAGCATAAGTAATGTACAATTAACCTACTGAAAGAATACAGGCAAAACAGAACTGTTATAGCTGTGTCGTTGTATACTTGCGAATTAGAATCTTAAGTGTAACATAATTTTGTTGGGAAAAACTGAAATGCCCATCAAATTATTTTCCCCAGTTTGCTGAATGTGTCCTGAAGGAGTCGATTATCTTTTCAAATACGGACAAAGATGTTGACATCGTGAGAGAAGAAATAGCAGTCACTCTCCTCCAAAACACTGGTATGTTCAATTTCTAATTTAATATAATTGTAGATAAAAAAATATATATTTATATGGATCTTTCAAGGTTATCTCTAATCCAACTTCTGACTAGATGGCTGCTTAACACATGTATTTAAATAATTATGTTACAAGAAACCTATACTATTCCTTTGTTCCCTGTTTGCTCAGAAAAACACATGTAGAGATGTATAGACTACTTGACATTATGTTTTGCTAGATGACCTGAGCCAACTGTGCCACTTCTGTGGGGAGGTGGAGAATAAAGAGGAAGACACTAATTGGGTAATTGCCTGTTCACTTCTAAAGGCACATTTTTAGCAGTACGAATTGGTATAAGCAGTAATATTTATTTAGGTAGTATCATCTGCTTTGTCTGATAATTAAATAATTGTAATTCAAGAAAATGTATTTGTTTTAAATATATGAACCTTTTTCATCATAGATTTCAGATTGGTTGTAACCGCTGCCCACGTTGGTTCCACCAGTCCTGTATGAAAACCATCCCATCTTTGGATGATTATGTCTGCGCTGCCTGTCAGGACTAGGTTAGGCTTGAGTTCCAGGTGACAGTATCACCTGGAAAACTTTCCATAAAAAGTGGACTAAATGTTCAGACAAGCTGTTGCATCTTTCCAATATTTGTTTGTTATTTATTGTCATTTTATATCTTATTATGCAAAGATCGAAATGTGTATTTCTTATTTAGTGTTTGTTAAAACTTCTTACAGCTGAGATCCCGCTAACGGGATCGATATGACAACAGCCAGTGAAAGTGCAGGGCGCCAAATTCAAACAGAAATTTCATACATAATTAAAATTCCTCAAACATACAAGTATTTTACACCATTTTAAAGATAAACTTGTTGTTAATCCCACCACAGTGTCCGATTTCCAAAAGGCTTTACGACGAAAGCACACCAAACAATTATGTTAGGTCAGTACCTAGTCACAGAAAAACACAGCCATTTTTCCAGCCAAAGAGAGAGCCAAAAAGCAGAAATAGAGAGAGAATGAATCACTAACCTTTGATGATCTTCATCAGATGACACTCATAGGACTTCATGTTACACAATACATGTATGTTTTGTTTAATAAAGTTCATATTTATATATATATATATATATATTTATATCCAAAAATCTCAGTTTTGCTTCCAAAACATCCGGTGATTTTGCAGACAGCCACATCAATTTACAGAAATACTCATAATAAACATTGATAAAAGATACAAGTTTTATGCATGGAACTTTAGATAAACTTCTCCTTAATGCAACCACTGTCAGATTTCAAAAAAACTTTACTGAAAAAGCACACCATGCAATAATCTGAGTACGGCGCTCAGACACAAAAACAAGCCATACAGATACCGCCATGTTGTGGAGTCAACAGAAGTCAGAAATAGCATTATAAATATTTACTTACCTTTGATGATCTTCATCAGAATGCACTCCCAGGAATCCCAGTTCCACAATAAATGTTTGTTTTGTTCGATAAAGTCCATCATTTATGCCCAAATACCTCTTTTTTGTTCGCACGTTTAGTTCACAAATCAATATTCACGACGCACAGGCCAGATGAAAAGTCAAAAAGTTCCGTTACAGTTCGTAGAAACATGTCGAACGATGTATAGAATCAATCTTTAGGATGTTTTTAACATAAATCTTCAATAATGTTTCAACCGGAGAATTCCTTTGTCTTTAGAAATGCAATGGAACGCAGCTACCTCTCATGGGCACACGCCTGACTGAGCTCATGGCCTTCTACCAGACCTCTGGTTGAAACAGCTCTCATTCTCTCCTCCTTCACAGTAGAAGCCTCAAACAAGGTTCTAAAGACTGTTGACATCTAGTGGAAGCCTTAGGAAGTGCAATCGGACCAAATGTACACTGTATCTTGGATAGACAAAGAGTTGAAAAACTACAAACCTCAGATTTCCCACTTCCTGGTTGGATTTTTTTCTCAGGTTTTTTGCCTGCCATATGAGCCCTGTTATACTCACATACATCATTCAAACAGAGTGTTTTCTATCCAAATCTACCAATAATATGCATATCTTAGCTTCTGGGCCTGAGTAGCAGGCAGTTTACTCTGGGCACCTTATTCATCCAAGCTACTCAATACTGCCCCCCAGCCATAAGAAGTTTTAACAAACTTACATTTCTGTGATGTTTTTTGTTATTGTGTGATAATATTTATTACAAAATGTTTCTAAAATAAATTATGTTTCTTTATACTCTAATTTTTCATTCTGTGGCACACACGAATGGTCAACATGAGCTGCCAAAATGATTCTGAAGTGTGCCAGGCCTTGCAGTCCCAAGATAGAAGGGGGGATTTCGGCAGGCCTTAATTTTGTGGCTAGAGTCAAATACTTTCTGTGGCACACATCAGAGTCAAATACTTTCTATAGAACAAACTTCATGTCAGGATAGGCAACCGAAATGAATAATAATGTATGTGTCTTATATCAAACATAAAGGAGGGAGTCAAATGTAGGCAATAAACAGTTCAGAACTACTACTAGTCCAATAAGACATGGGAGAGGTGACGAATTTTGGCAAAGAGATTTATTTATAGACTAATATACTTGAAACAAACAGCCAATGCGAAAACGGCAGACATTAGTGCCTCCTCGCTGTTATCAAACCGACATAAAATATAAAATGAAACACAGCCGAACGTGATCAGAAATCTCAACGAGCAAAGCAATGAAGAATTGAGTGCGTGCGCGTTCACGCGAAGGGGGGGATTCTGGCAGGGGGGAGCTTTTCGGCACAACGCCAGTAAATAAATCCTCTGCCTCTTCTACATGGTCATGGAACCTATTGCCCTGTCGGTTTACAATTGGCATTTTAGTAAATTAACAGACGCTCTTATCCAGAGTGAGTGCATCACAGTGCCATCCATTTTGTCACCAAAGCCCCATATACTACACACCACTGCGACCTGTATGCTCGCTTCATATTCGTCACCAAACCCACTGGCTCTAGGTCATCTATAAGTCTTTGCTAGATAAAGCCCTGCCTTATCTCAGCTCACTGGTCACCATAGCAGCACCCACCCGTAGCACGCGCTCCAGAAGGTTTATTTCACTGGTCACCGCCAAAGCCTATTCCTCCTTTGGCCGCCTTTCCTTACAGTTCTCTGCTGCCAATGACTGGAACGAATTGCAAAAATCACTGAAGCTGGAGACTCACATCTCCCTCACTAACGTTAAGCATCAGCTGTCAGAGCCGCTCACAGATCATTGCACCTGCACATAGCTCATCTGTAAATGGCCCATCCAACTACCTCATCCCCTTATTTTTTGTGGTTGTTCCTTTGCACCCCAGTATCTCTACTTGCACATTCATCTTCTGCACATCTATCACTCCAGTGTTTAATTGCTAAATTGTAATTACTTCTCCACAATGGCCTATTTATAGCCTTACCTCCCTAATCTTACCTCATCTGCACACACTGTTTATAGATTTTTTTCTATTGTGTTATTGACTGTACGTTTGTTTATTCCACGTGTAACTCTGTGTTGTTTGTGTCGCACTGCTTTGCTTTATCTTGGCCAGGTCCCAGTTGTAAATGAGAACTTGTTCTCAACTGGCCTACCTGGTTAAATAAAGGTGAAATATATATATATATTTTTTTTTAAGTGCACACTTCATTTCGTACTGGTCCCCGGTGGAAATCGAACCCACAAACCTGGCGTTGAAAGTGCCAAACTCGACCAATTGAGCCACACGGAACCGGTTTGTATATTTAGTAATGAATTAGAGAAGCAGTATGTGAGACTGTTCTGTGCGGTTGTACTCCTGACATGCACCATTGCCTCTGGTACTGTGCTGATCAATAACAGGCCTTATGGGGACATCCCTCCCCCTGAATTCCTTGGTCATATAGGCTTACTGTACTCACTAATAAAATAAACATTTCATGATTCAGAAAAACAATCTGGCCACTGGCTTATTTCTTTAATTTAAAAAAAGCACATCGAGACATGTGTAACCCAAATAAAGCCAGAGAAATAGAAAGGTCAAGATTGAACACAAGTTTGAATTGTAATGTTAATTGATTTTGTTCATACAGTAACACCATTTCCAACAGTTCTCTTATGTCTCGAACTGCAAGTCATGATACTCACACCCAACCAATAGACTAATCCCCCCCCAAAAAAAAATCCTGTCGAAAATTCCAGTTTCTCATGACATTCAGGCATAGTTGGTTGTGTAATTGAGCAATTGTATACATGGAAACAGAGAGTTGGACAATTTATTGAAGATATGTAAAATGTCAAAACATTGATCTCTGCATATTGGAACACAAAGGTTTAATAAAGCAGATTGATATGAACTCTTTGTCATGAGGGGTGCATTCTAAACAGGGTTCCTACACATTTTGACAGATGGAATTTCATGACTTTTACCCACAATGTACGTCGCTATGTACTTACAAAAAAAAAGTAAGAGTAATGTTGTATTGACAGTGAGGCTGCTCTCTGATCCCATGTACCATCTCCTGCCATTATGCAAGGTACTTAACCACCCACAAAGTAGAATACCTGTTAGACAACTGTATTAAAACACACGATCAACCCTCAGTCTGGAGAGCTACTTGGGTGTGCAAGCCCTTCTGATCAAGCCCTGCTCAAAGAGAGACAGTTTATCAAGGTCCGGTTGAGCAGCTAACTTCACTTATATGGTTTGTTAGAGGGACTGGTATAAAAGCCTGCACAACCATTAGCTCTCCTGGAGGATGGTTGACCATAGGGCTGTTGCGGTGACCGTCCTACTGCCACACCCGCAGTCATGACCATAGTAAAATTCAACGTGACCACTGAGTCACTGTAATCTCCTTATGCATTCAGGACATGCGTTGGTAGTATCCAACTCGCTAATGGCCTGCTACTTAGGGCTCTATTGGCCTTCTAACCAATAACATCAAGGCAATTGAAAATCACAAACACTTTTACTTTTAAAACTCACCTCACTGCGATTGATCAATTGGAAGAAAGTTCAACAGGTTGAAAACAAGTGGAAAACATTGTCATTGCGGCTGTTGGATAGAAAACACTGTTCAAAGCCTAACAACGAAATGGACAGTGTTTTCTAAGGTTATTAATTCAAAACACCCATATGCATATTAGATCTTATGCATATGCACAGGCCTATAGTGGCTTGCGAAAGTATTCACCCCCCCTTGGCATGTTTCCTATTTTGTTGCCTTATAACCTGGAATTCAAATAGATTTTTGGGGGGGTTTGTATCATTTGATTTACACACCATGCCTACCACTTGAAGATGCAAAGAAACAAGAGTGCATAACTACTCACCCCCCCCCCCCCCAAAGTCAATACTTTGTGTAGAGCCACCTTCTGCAGCAATTACAGCTGCAAGTGTCTTGGGGTATGTCTCTATATGCTTGGCACATCTAGTCACTGGGATTTTTGCCCATTCTTCAAGGCAAAACAGCTCCGGCTCCTTCAAGTTTGATGGGTTCCACTGGTGTACAGCTATCATTAAATCATACCAAAGATTCTCAATTGGATTGAGGTCTGGGCTTTGACTAGGCCATTCCAAGATATTGAAATGCTTCCCCTTAAACCACTCAAGTGTTGCTTATGAGTATGCTTAGGGTCATTTTCTTACTTGAAGGTGAACCTCCGCCCCAGTCTCAAATCACTGGAAGAGGTTTCCCTCAATAATTTCCCTGTATTTAGCACCATCCACCATTCCTTCAATTCTGACCAGTTTCCCAGTCCCTGCCAATGAAAAATACTTATTTTCCACCATAATTTGCAAATATATGCATTAAAAAAATCGTACAATGTGATTTTCTGGATTTTTCCCCCTAATTTTGTCTGTCATAGTTGAAGTGTACCTATGATGAAAATTACAGGCCTCTCATCCTTTTAAGTGGGAGAACTTGCACAATTGGTGGCTGACTAAATACTTTTTTGCCCCACTGTATATATTTTTTAGATATTTTTTTACTCTGATTTGTACTTCTCCACAACTTTGTCCCTGACCTGTTAGGAGAGCTCCTTAGTCTTCATGGTGCCCCTTGCCTAGTGTTGTTGCAGACTCTCGTGCCTTTCAGAACAGGTGTAATGTAATATATTTACACACTGAGAACATGTGACAGGTCAAGTGACATTCAAAAAAAAGTCCACCTGTATGGAATCTAACTAATTAGGTGACTTTGAAGGTAATTGGTTGCACCAGATCTTATTTAGGGTCTTCAGAGCTAAGGGGTGAATACCTATGCACAGACCACTTTTCCATTTCACTTCACCAATTTGGACTATTTTGTGTATGTCCATTACATGAAATCCAAATAAAAATCTATTTAAATTACAGGTTGTAACGCAACAAATAGTAAAAACGCCAAGGGGGATGAATACTTTTGCAAGGCACTGTGCGTGTGTGTATATGAGCCCACACTTAAAAAAAATAAAAAATATTCTGCCATTATAAAATACATAGCCTAACACATTTTGCACGGCAGAAAAACACGAGTCATCTTTGAGTGTGGACTGTATTATCATCGATACTGGATGGACGGGCTACCTTATGCTACGCGCCAAACACCCTACCCAGTAGTCTGGGAGAGAAAGTATAGGCCTAGCTGTTGGTTCATTGGTTGTGCAGCGCCGCTTAGTTATCCTGCAATTATAGGGAGTTTATATTTGATTAGCCGAGCAATAGGGAATTTTTTATATTTTCATAATTAATAGGCTGACATCACCATTAGCTACAGAATATGTGTTTCCATCTCCTACCCCCATTCCCTTCTCAAGCACAAACAGAAGGGCTGTCAGTTTAATTACGTGTTTCATGGTGAAAACATCAATGTTGATGTTCCCAAACAGATTTCACTTGGTTTCATGCTGGAACAGTGTTGGAGAGACCATGGCATACAGAATTTGAGCAAAATATCACTCGTTGCGCAGCGAGAGGCTGCATTCTCCTCAAACAGGGTCTGAGTGAGTGAAATAACCAGAGTAGCCTACTGGCATAATTGAAAAACCAAACAAGGCCATCAGACTTAAATAGCCATCACTTAGCAGCTTCCACCCGGTTAAGTAACCCTACACATTAGAGGCTGTTGCCCCATATACATAGACTTTATATCACTGGCCACTTTAACAAGGGAACACTAGTCACTTCATTAATGCTTACATTGTTTGGTTTATTAATTTCACATCTATATATACACACTGTATTCTAGTCAGTCACTCCAACATTGCTCGTCCTAATAATTATATTAATTAATTCCATTCTTTCAGGTTGTGTGTATTGTTTGATACTACTGTACTGTTGGCACTAGAAACAAGCATTTCACTACACCCGCAATAAAGTGTGTATATGACAAATAAACTTTGATTTGAAACAGGTGGGAAAGCAGCCCCCAGTCACTATTTGAGTGCATGGGTTACGGATGACACGTCTTTTTGCCCCCATTCCTGCCCATTTGATAATTGGCTACTAAATTAAAACTAATTGTACTTATTAGTAAAGACCATATTTAATTTAGAATAGTGTGACGTGTGAAAATACGATCACTTGAGAACAGCATGTGCAGCCTGACGCAAAGGAACAGAGTGCAAGTTTTAATTGCGACTTTCAAATCAATGCAGCTCATATGTTTTAATTTAAGACATTAAGGTTTATCACTCACAACTAAAGTGGCAAGAAAAACTCCAGTGTAGCCTAATAGGACCTGTTTCAAATGATCACTTTCACACTTCATATACGCACTCACCTCAGGAATGGTGGAAAAAATATCCTTTCCATTTAATTCTACTAAATTCAATAATATTCTTCTTTAAATAAAGATAACACTGAACAAAAATATAAAACACAACATGAAATATAAGAGCCCATAAACTTTCAATACACACAACTGCTCTACAATTTTGAGCACAAATTAGTTTACATCCATGTTAGTGTGCATTTCTCCTTTGCCAAGATAATCCAGCCACCTGACAGGTGGCATATCAATATGACTAAAATGCATGATCCTTACAGGTACACCTTGAGCTGGGGACAATAAAAGGCCACTAAAATGCATGATCCTTATAGGTACACCTTGAGCTGGGGACAATAAAAGGCCACTAAAATGCATGATCCTTATAGGTACACCTTGAACTGGGGACAATAAAAGGCCACTAAAATGTGCAGTTTTCACAACACAATGTCACAAATGTCTCAAGTTGAGGGAGCTTGCAATTGGCATGCTGAAATGCAGATATGTCCACCAGAGCCGTTGCCAGGAATGTCCACCAGAGCAGTTGTCAGGAAATTGAAAGTTAATTTCTCTACCATAAACCACCTTAAAGTTATTTTAGAGAATTTGGCAGGATGTCCAACCGGCCTCAATTGCAGACAATGTGTCTCGGGTCGACTCTTCACTGTATACATCAATGATGTCGCTCTTGCTGCTGGTGATCCACCTCTATGCAAATGACACCATTCTGTATACTGTACACCTGACCCTTCTTTGGACACTTAACTTCCAGACGAGCTTCAATGCCATACAACTCTCCTTCCGTGGCCTCCAACTGCTCTTCAATGCAAGTAAAACTAAATGCATGCTCTTCAACCGATCGCTGCCCGCACCTGCCCGCCCAGCATCACTACTCTGGACAGTTCTGACTTAGAATATGTGGACAACTACAAATACCTAGGTGTCTGGTTAGACTGTAAACTCCCCTTCCAGACTCACATTAAGCATCTCCAATCCAAAGTTAAATCTTGAATCGGCTTCCTATTTTGCCACAAAGCATCTTTCACTCATGCTGCCAAACATACCTTCGTAAAACTGACCATCCTACCGATCCTCGACTTCGGCAATGTCATTTACAAACTAGCCTCCAACACTCTACTCAACAAATTGGATGCAGTCTATCTGTGCTATCCATTTGTCACCAAAGCCCCATATACTACCCACCATTGCGACCTATACGCTCTCGTTGGCTGGCCCTCGCTTCATACTCGTCGCCAAACCCACTGGCTCCAGGTCATCTACAAGTCTCTGCTAGGTAAAGCCCCGCCGTAGCTCACTGGACACCATAGCAGCACCCACCCGTAGCACGCACTGCAGCAGGTACCTCTCACTGGTCACCCCCAAAGCCAATTCTTCATTTGGCCACCTTCCTTCCAGTTCTCTGCTGCCAATGACTGGAACCAACTGCACACACAAAAAAACTATATTTAAATTACTGAAGCTGGAGACTCATCTCCCTCACTAGCTTTAAGCACCAGCTGTCAGCAGTTCACAGATCACTGCACATAGCCCATCCAACTACCTCATCCCCATACTGTATTTATCTTGCTCCTTGCACATCTACCATTCCAGTGTTTAATTGCTATATTGTAATTACTTCACCACCATGGCCTATTTATTGCCTTAACTCCCTTATCTTACCTCATTTGCACATGCTGTATATAGACTTCTACTGTATTATTTACTGAATGTTTATTCCATGTGTAACTGTTGTCAAACTTCTTTGCTTTATCTTTGCAAGTTTGCAGTTGCAAATGAGAACTTGTTCAACTAGCCTACCTGGTCAAAGGTGAAACGAAAGTGTGTATGGTGTCATTTGGGCGAGAGGTTTGCGAATGCCAACGTTGTGAACAAAGTGCCCCATGGTGGCAGTGGGGTTATGGTATGAGCAAGCATAAACTACAGACAATTGCATTTTAGCGATGTTAAGATGAATGCACAATGATACCGTGATGAGGCCCATTGTCATGCCACTCATCCACCGCCATCACATGATAATGCACAGGCCCGTGTCACAATTCCTGGAAGCTGAAAATGTCCCAGTTCTTCATGGCCTGCACACTCAGACATGTCACTCGTTAAGCATGTTTGGGATTCTCTGGATTGACGTGTACAACAGCGTGTTCCAGTTCCCGCTAATATCCAGCAACTTCGCACTGCCATTCCACAATCAGCCTGATCAACTTGATGCAAAGGACCTGTGCATGAGGCAAATGGCGGTCACAACAGACCTGATTCTCTGATCCACGCCCCTACCATTAAGGTATCTGTGACTAACAGATATCTGTATTCCCAGTCATGTGAAAGCCATAGAATAGGGCCTAATTAACTGATTTTGTTATTAACTCAGTAAAATCTTTTAAATTGTTGCATGTATATTTTGTCATTAAAATAGTACAGGACAGAATATATTCTGTTAAATGAACAAGCCCACCCGACTGTTCACAACCGACTCGCCTAGTTAAAAGTACAGCCTGTGGCATGGCCAGAACATACAGTAGGGCAACTCAATTTGTTCGTGTTTTAGACCTGCATAAAAACCAATGGATTTATTGTGATGTGCATAAATTGATTTAGTCGACTTTGATAAAATGTAGATGATCCAAAGGCACGCATGTGTGGAGGCCTGGAGATGCTAAACATGTTAAACGTCAATTACTATCAGACCGGTAGTAATATCATTACACCCACAGCCCTATGTGACCACCTTTGATGTATAACATTGTAAACAAAAGTTACATTTAGAAATTTTTTATTTCAAAGATCAACTGGTTATAATTAAATATTTATGGACTTAGTGATTCGAGCCCTGAACACTGATTGGCATACATTTTACTACAACTGCTGTCAGCCAGTTATGACATTTATTTCTACTTCTCTAATTACATGGTTACAGTTTATAATAGCAATAAGGCACGGTGGGGTTGTGGTATATGGCCAATATACCACAGCTAACGGTGTTGCATTACATAGTGCTTAACTAGCTGTGGTATTTTGGCCATATACTACACCCCCTTTGGCCTTAAATATGCAGCTGAAGCAAACGCTAAGTCTGGAAACGTACTTTTTCCAGTCAACTTAGCTACCGTAGAAGTGCTTACTTTGCAGGCTATTGAGTTGTAGTCCCATACACAAAATATCCAAATAAACTCAAAGTATCTACAGAGTTGATATTTTTATTCACAGCACCGCAATTGAACCAAATCTCAAATACAATGGCAAAGTCGATCATTGATTCATCAAAAAAAAAAATTAAACGATTAATTAAAAAAGTTATTTAACTTCATATGGCCTTATTCGAGTGTCAATGGAAGTTTTTTGGACATGACACGAACACTAATACATAATAGCTAAAGAGTTAACTACAGGGTACAATACATGTTCTGAATTGGCTACATAAGTCATTTTACAGGCTAGGCCTATCTGTTACTGCAAGGTCCGGCTGTCTTCCTCTCCTTGAGCAACGGCCCACTCGTCTCACACACATGCAGGTAATGCAGCAAACACTGACGCGTTCAAGTGGCATTCTGATGCTGGCCAATATGTTGATTTGAACAAAAGCCAAAAATGCCACTTAATTATGAACTTAAATTTCCACAACTTGCCCAAAACTGGAAGACATCCATTTTGAAATTCCACGACTGACAGGATTTTCAGACCCCATTAACAACCTCAAGACAGGTTGGTTGTTCAGCAACGTAACAAAGCAGACTAGGTTGGCTTATATTGTTGACGTCAGATATATTTAGTCTCCAATGCACTTGTCTCAAATACATTGTTACAGGGTTAAGCAAGCAATTTTGTCATATTAGCATTGACATCACATCAGTCAAAACAAGATGTGGTATCAAGAAGAAACAAATCCCTTATGATTCAGACATGGCAGTTTGTCAGTTAGTAGCGCCTGGCCATCCAGAATCACAACTTCGGCCCCATTGAAGCATGCACATTGTGACGTTGTCAGCTAACCCATCTATAATAGACTTTATTCAATACATTAAATTGCAATCTCACTAGAACTTACAAGTACCTAGGTTACCCTGTTTAACTATTCCCTGACTCAGCAGCAGGTTGAAAAAGCAAAGACTTCGCAGGGAATTGAACCCCATCCTGAGGAATATCAGGAGTGCCACCACCAGAGTCTTTTGCTTTTTTTGTTGTTGAAGGCCAAAAAGCAAAACCTGGAAGAACAAAAACCAAATGGTTTGTTCTCCCAGGAAAAGAAAAACCCTTACTACCTGCTGCTCTACACGAACCAGAGGACTTTAGCATCGTTGCGTGCCTGAAACTAGAGAAAAATGAGTCGTCGCCCCCCCCTCCCCAAAAGAGACTGCATTGGTACACTAAATGCCACAATAAATATTCCACAACATTACTAAGTTTCAGCCATGATACATGAAACTAGATTACCGACACTCGTCCGGATTCAGAAGTTAGTCAAACTTGCGAGGATCAAGCTCTTAAATTTGAAGCTGTAATAAGAAAAGAGACAATTACACACACACCCCCCCCACCCCTCAACGCAGAACCTGATATTCTCTGAAATTGAAAACCTTGGTAATTTGCTGTGACCCACCGAAACAGTACAAACCGCACAGACAATTTTTCCACACTGACAACTTCCTAGAACTGGACCAAATCAAGACAGACCGACTTCCTGTGACTCTGCAGTTGTGAGCTGTCCCAGTGCACCGTAGAAACAGAAGTTGACTCAAGAGATATCTGAAAGGAAGAAAGAAAAAGTGTTGCCCCCCCCCAACCCTCCCTGCGTCCACCCAGACTACTGGAATGTGCCCATTTTACGCAATAGCTACATGGAACATTTAGGTTATGTATTTATCTTTATGTTATGTAGAGCTATTGTGCATGCAGACAAAGGGTTGAATTACACAGCCATTGTGAGTTCAAAGTCAAAAGGGAACCAAAATGACTTAACTTTGTAAACAAGAAACTGAAGAGATGCTCAATTAGCAGCAAGACAAGCTTGTGGCTCTTCATCTGAAAGTGACTTGGTTCTCAGTGTTCCATTACGGGGCGAATCACAGATGCCAATTCAAGACCATTGTACTTCAGATTGAGAAATAGTCACCTGAGAAACCAAAAGGGGGAAAGGAAAGGAACAAACAGCACAGAGGGAGAAGAGACTGAAGAACATCGGGCGGGGAGGACTTTAAGCTCAAGCCAATAGAGGGAGATGGTAGGTACTTCAATCAGGGGACACACTCATTTGCGGACAGTTCCCGGCGGCTGATAGATGCAGGAGGCGCAATCGTAGTGGACAGTGAAACGAGAGAATGATCTGAAACGAAGAGGTGTCGACAAACATTCTCCCACCACAGCACTCACAACACCTACATGACGTTTCTTAACTTAGTGAAAGATGCAAAGCTTTAAGGCTCTAGGCCAAAGGGGTTGAGGTATATGCAGCTAAAAGCATTGCCTGACTATGGTCATTAATGGAAATTAACAGAAATCCAGTTGAAGATGTCCATTGAATCAAACAAAAAATATGACAGGAGTCTTATTAAATGAAGAGTGAAAGAGGTAAAGACCTTCCTACATGTTCCAGGTTAGAAGACATCATACGTGCTTGCGCCAGGCTCACTGACTTCTGTAGAGAAAAGTGCATAATCCCCCTCCCAAGCCCAACAAATACCAATTCAAAAGCAACACATTTGCGCTGCATTCAGTCCAAATTACAGCTGCACAGTTGCGCAGTGTTCCTCAGCTACCTTCATTTGGGAAAGCTGTCACACAGTTGCGCGACTGCTGCAAGATCATTAAACAAAATGCTATACAGTTGAAAAGCTACTATGATACAAGACTGCCTGTGTCCTTGAACAGTTGCACAAGAGCTGGTAGCTGAGGTATCTAATAGGTAAAGCTAGAAATGGTCTTGAATGTAACAAACGTGCTCAAACTGTCCTGCCTGTGTTGAGATGAGATCAAAGGACGGTGCGATTCCTGTGGTCACGTCACTGGTAGATGGCATTCTCCGGTAGGGCTTTTGCAATTCTGCAAGATCAAAAGCAAACAGCCAACACCCCTATACCCACCCTCACCAGAACACACGTTACCCATACCCAAAGTATGCTTTATAGTTTACATAAAATGAAGGGTTTCCACCAAATCTTCCTGTTGGAACAGAAGAGATTTGCACCCATAGGGAAAGCACAGCAGTGCAACTTCTACATACCACAAGTAGTGCTGAGCAGTTGCATTGCTAGGTAGATGCTTCTCTATTCAAGAATAAGCAACTGAGGCCAGAATAAGGCCCATTCAGACAGCCATGTCCCATATCTTAACTTTACCCATGTTCAGACAGATATGAGCTGGATTGAACTTATCTGAAACCTTCACTTTCCACCATGTAAGAGCTGCCATCAAGCCCAGGTCACTTCCGTGCTCTAAAAGCACCAAGCTAAGACACCTGAAAAAGCACAAGAAAAGCCCCCCCCCAGACAAGATTCCCCCAAAGAACAAATGCATAACAAAATGTCTTCAATCACAATAAGCTATGCATTTATTACCAATTATGAATCCTTTACAGATAGCTCTGTTGAATCAATACAAAACATTACCTAATTTGCAAAGGGAGTGCAATTTATGTGTTGCCAAATGTTATGAAATATTAAAAAGGGAAATGTGAACACATTTGTAAGTGACCTTACTTGAGACCTTGAGGCGTTTTGAAGCGATTGAAAACGTTTACATACAATGAGTTAGGGGGTGTTCCTGTTGGTCTTGAGTATTGAAAATGCAGGACACAGCACACTGAAAAATGCAGAAGGGAAAACAAGCCTTCCACCATTCCCACCCACACAGACAAACCCAAACAGTAACCAACCAAGACACCACAATTATAGTATCAAATTGTATTAACAGTTGCTAATATATAATGAAAATATCAAAACCAAATTTGGAAATCCCAAATCATTAACTTTCCACACAAAAAAAACGTTAAAATACCACTGGCCTCTGCGTCACCGTTTCTCCTTAAGACACACGGGGGTAGGCGTGGACCTCTAGTTGTTCTTTCATTGAACGGTTGGGTCACATAATAATCTGGAAAAGTCACAATTAAGCAGTCCCCTGACCCCAGAGACCCCAAATGCAACTTTATACTCCATGACATAGAAATGTGTCAATCTAAAGGTGACCATTACCACACTCCCTGGGAGAATACGAGTCGACTTCCCAAAACGTGGCCCGCCACTTGCTACACCCTTGTAGACACCGAGGAATCTCTACACCACAATGCGAAACGGACACCCGAAAGATGTGGACCACCCGGTTGATTCCTTGCTCCCCAAACCTCAATGCTAGCCATTTGGATCTTTAAATGCTGCTTTACACGAAGCTGTGTGAAAGAATTCTAGGAAGAAATTTGGATTAACACCCCGCCCCCCACATATGGCTGCCCAGTTCAAATGCATTGGAAGAAAAACACTTAAAGTATGGTAGTACATATTCAAATGTGATCAACTCACTACAGAAAACTAGCACAAAATACCTTCCTACATCACTTTAACGCCGGAGGGTTCACTTGATCCATCCTAGAACTATCATTTACGCGATGTCCCCAACTCTTTTTGATTAATGTGGTGGGTAGTACTAAAGAGGGACTCCCTTGGACGGTCAGCTTTGCTTTAAGATGCGAGCCTGTGAAAAGAAGAACTCGGAAAATGTCCCCCCCCCCCCATCCACAAAGGCACTACAGTTGGACCAATAACACCAGACTAAATTGAAATTCAGGGATAATCCCCTAGTTACCAATATGAAGGCAAATTTAATATCAATATTTAGCTAGGGGAATAGTTACTCCGCATGTGATCAGATCATGCATTTAAACTCACTGCTCACTTTAACCAGCAGATGTAGCTGCTCAGCACCAAAGGGGCGTTGCGGTACGGACGTACAGTAGACCTCCCATTCAACACACTCCCATGTAGACCGCATCTTGGGGGGGTTGACCTATTGAACTCAATGACAGGAGAAACTCCTCCGCACCGGGGCACTACATCTGTGCTGCAGATGTAGGGTGAAATCCTTTTAAGACGGTCCTCCTCTCACCAGCCCACTACCAAGAAGGCCACGGGGGACTCATCACAGCAGACACTCAGCACACAGGAAAGGGAAACCAGGAAAATAAACTCTTTACCACACCATTACCTGAAAGAGGAAGAAACAAAACTTCGCGAGCAACTGTTCTTGACAGATTTAAAAAGTGACTTTTAAATTAAGACTCTTGGCCTCATTAAATGTTACCACTGCCCATCATACAAACCAAACACTTTTCCTGTGACTGGCGAAGCTAGTTGACCCTTTTACACGTATGCTCTTTAACACGTCTGCCTCATTGCTGCTGGGACCCACTGGCTGGCTTAGGGCAACAGTCGACCCGGAACTTCTCCGCGCTCGGCTCACTGCAAGGCTCGCTACCCTGCCATCTGGCTCGCTCCCTCTGATGAACACCCAGCTGCTTCCCACGACTGGCTCCCATCTGCTCCTCCCTCGATCCCCCTGGGTCCTGACTCGCTCCCCGCTGGTCCTCCTAGTTTGCCCGTGGCCTGGTTCCTCCCTCTGATCTTGAAATAGTCCTTCCTTACACACTGCTAACTAGCTAAGTCCTTCCCCCCACAACTCAAACTCAGTCCATTCTCAGAAAAAAAAGCCTTCTTTTCTTCACTAGAGCCAATTGTGTTTTGAAAAAGTAAAAAAAAAAAAAAAAACATTTGAGGCCTGACAACACGTCACATTTGAGCCTGCGATTCCATGAATTACAGCACGTGCTCTTAAGGCGACCACTTCAATTGGATACTTAATCAGCAGCACATCTTTGACATTTTAGGTTTAAAAACGTGGTTAATTCTTGAAGTAGCTCAAATGACTGATACAGGCACCATCAGGCCAAATTCTCTTCCAATACTTTGCTTGCTATTCAAATGAATAAGGCTTCACGTTTCATATCGTTCAAGTTTAGTAGCTTTTTTCTCTCACGTGTTACCTATACAGATTTTTTTTTCTGACAAGCAGACAACTATCAGAACTTTTTCTTCAAGTCAAGTAAAAACGTCTTGAAGTTGCTAAAACACATCTGATAAATGGGACCATCACCCAACTTCCTTTCTTCAATTTGTTGTTGGCTGTTCTCAAAAGGCATATCTTTTCACAAGGTATGAAGTCTTGAAACTTGCTTTCTACATTAAGTTTCTACGATTGTCCTTACATGTAATCAACTATCAGCAGCTCCACGTATTCGTAATTTTAGGCTTAATATAACAAAAAACGTTGAAATGCATCTGATATTCACCTAACTCCTATTGCTGAATCTTATTCGGTATAAAATGTATTTCTTCCTGATACGTGATCAACTTGCAACACCACTTGAAGTTAGCTTAACTGCTTGAGACCACCGCCCAATGTCTACTATTCAAATATTTAGCTGGCTTTTCGTATGACGTCACAATTCTTCACAAGACCGTCTAGCAACGTGCATATTTAGCTTCGTATTCACAAGGCTTCATATGGTTATTTTCTTGTAACGTATTGTTCATTTTAGAAAAAAAGATCAAATAGACACATTGAACTATACTGCCTCAGATAAATGGGAACGTCGTTCATCTTCCATATGGTTATTTAATTGTAACTTGGTTCTTTCGATAACGCTTCTTATACAACCTGATTATTTTCTGATCTTCGAAAATAACATTTGTAGCTTGATCTTCAGATAACTGCACCGAATCCCCAGGACATCCGTTTCTCCCTAATCGCCATTTTGAATCGGACCTACAAGTGCGCCACAAGACCCGTCTTTTGGCAAACATTTTTAATAACATTTTCGCTGTTACTTAGCTTAGAATTAATGCCGATGCCAGTTCAATTGAACTAAGCATACTTCTGAGGTATATTAGGTAACCTCCGCTGCTAAAAACAAGACCCTGCCACCTAACGTTAATCTCGTTTTTGTGGCCACCATCTTGACTTTTGTCAACTGACACGTCAGAATTCAAAAATGTCCTTAGCTAGCGAGTTGCTATGACTTAACGTCACCTTATTTGATTTTAAACAAATACAAAATCATGTACGATCCGTCGCTAGAAAGCGATAGATATAGATAGTAACAAATCTAGGCGTCGAATGACAACTCAACAGCTAACGTTAGCTACAGTAGCATAGCTACATTATCTGGTCAACTTCACCCAGTTTCACACTACACTGCTGCTATTAAACCTGTACTACTACAGTTAACCATATCATTACGCACTACTCAAATAAAATATGCAAAATACGCGATTCTGAAAATTCAAATAAAACCACAACGACCAGACAGCATCAACGCAGTGTTTAGAAGGGGTGGTTTGCTGACTGAATTTATAGTCTAGTTGTGATGCGGCTAACGTCACAATGCGAATACCTCCGATCTAATGATTCTACGAAATAGGTCCAACTTTGTCGAGCCTTTATGAAATGACTACGTAAATTTACTTACACTATGTTACTTCACCGTGAAACATAAGCTTACAAACCTATTCATTTTGATTTATGGTAAGGAAAAAAGGGGTTCGGAAGAAAGTAACTATGGGGGCCCATCAAAATGTGCACTTTGCTTTCATCTCATCCATGAACCAACCTATTTATATAAACAGTTTCAAACTTGCCAACCATAATACAGTACTGTACATATTGCCATTCTTTATTATAAAGTCTACTCATTTCGTTGGTCACAGACGCTGCAGTTGGAAGGGTGAGTCAGTCATTCGACATTTTCAAATAACAACAGCTGACGTCAAAGCATTTGGTGCTCGGATGAATACAGAGCTAGATGTGAACAGTCCTTACAAACCGGATGAAACTGGAATTCACTCGTTCATTCTACCGGGTCTACTTCTGTTATACCGCATTGCTGAAGTTGGATTTGACTGATTTCGGATATTGTGTCACACGTCTTTGATTGTGTAGCCTACCAACCAAGGACTCTCACCCATATTTGAAACAATATAACAACTACACATTTGCAGAAGAGCTAGATGACAACTGTGTGGGAGAACAAACCAGTTTAATTGTCCTTTAACAAAAATAGGCGGACGAGCTGTAACATGACTCATCAGTGGCATTCAAAATATTACATCAGAACAAAACTCAAGATGGCTGCAGTAGCCCAGAACAAACCTGTGTGGTTTATATGCTGGAAAAGTGATGATTATTCATGAAGCCAACATTGGCAGCAGCCATACCAGATCCGTCAGCAGGTTTATTTGTGTCTTATAATCAGTTTTTTTAATGTGATATCTTGGCACAACAATCCGATTAAATAAAAGGGAGGAGAAAAAAAACGTCATTATTGAATTATCTGGGCCTATCTGTCTATTTAGACACCCAGTGATAAATATCTGCTAGCCAAGGGCATTTTGTGTCTTCAATCTAAAAGATAAAGCTGGAATCTTGAGAATCCAACAAAAGGCTCAGTTTGTGTCTGAGTGGAAAACTACTGCCTGGATCTGGAAGGCAGAGGAATGAGTTTGCATTCACCACCAGATGGCGCAAAGCTAATTCACAAAACCTTATGAGTCACTCGATTGTCAGACGTGTCATAATGAAGACCAAACTAGGAAAGGAATAGGAAGATCATCTCTAAAAGCGAACAGTAGGCCCAGATGGCGCAGAGCCTATATTTGGTTCTGAGTAGAATTCAGTCTCCATCACACTTACGTCATCATCACAATGACATCAAGGGACAAGCCCAGATTAATGTAGGAGGTTGATGAAGGAGAGTAGACTAAATAGGAAATATTATGGCCTGGGCCTATATAATAGAGAAGATATAAGCAAAAATACAAAACAACAAGTCCAAAGGTCCTGGAAGAACTGCTGCTTCTCTGCAAGGTTCTTTGAACTAGATCACACACAATACAATAGAACAGGCATTCATTTGGGTGGTGTCTGAACATGTACATTTCGAATGGCACAATCTGTCCTTATCAGTCGCTCCAGGCAAAAACACTATCAGTCAATGTGTTTTTATTTTTCAAGAGCAGGGCTGGGTAGCCTGATGCTATCACCATTGATTATGAGTGTTGCCAGCCTTCCTTTAGGCAACTAATCTAATGATTGGTGAGAGTAGGGAGTGAAGTTCTGTCCTCTGGATGTTGCTAGTTTCAGCCTCTCATGACCTCAACAGATTTAATGTAATCATGTCTTGTCTGGTGGGAGTTTAAACAGGATATAGTGTTTGTTTAGGCTTTGTTAAGTTATATGCCTCTATTTACAGTAGCCTATTGTCATAGTATAGTGACTGCTTCAACAGCATTACATGTGAATTCACTTCTGTTACACATACCCTTGTTGGAAGTACACGTTTGGGCTCACATTCAACCAGATGGCAGGCTACAAAATGGCCCCCAGTCTGCATGTGTTTCATGTGTGACAGGCCCAGTGCTTCATTTGTAAATTGGGAGGTGCAGGAACAAAAAGTGAGCAAGAGAGGGTGGTGACCTGGGAAGCTCTGAGGTAGCGGAACGCATGACGGAAAAAATAACCTTTATAATAAAATGTTGCATGCATATCATCGCATTTGAGTAGTGGCATTGAGCAGTAGACTAGAGGCACTTAGAGACGTTGCACACATGGGGAACATTTTAGTAGCCTATTTGACAAAGACAAACTGAGAATCTTGAATCCATCAATAGTAGGCCTAGGTGTGTGGAGACATATTGTGGGCTACAATATGAGGAGGAAATTACAGTCCTTAACAAACTTGCCAGTTTTACTGACTCACCCAATGATGTGCAGCTCACTCGCAGATAATGGCGATGAATTTGTGCCAAAAGCCTATATCTCGCTATTGTTTTACAATGGTTTAAAATAAATAAAGTATTTCACCTTTATCTAACCAGGTAGGCTAGTTGAGATCACCTTTATTTAACCAGGTAGGCTAGTTGAGATCACCTTTATTTAACCAGGTAGGCTAGTTGAGATCACCTTTATTTAACCAGGTAGGCTAGTTGAGATCACCTTTATTTAACCAGGTAGGCCAGTTGAGAACAAGTTCTCATTTACAACTGTGACCCGGCCAAGATAAAGCAAAGCAGTTTGACACATGCAACAACACAGTGTAACACATGGAATAAACAAACATACAGTCAATAATATAGTAGAAAAAAGTCTATATACAGTGTGTGCAAATGAGGTAAGGTAAGGGAGGTAAGGCAATTTATTATTTTATTTTTATTTTTTATTTTACCTTTATTTAACCAGGTAGGCAAGTTGAGAACAAGTTCTCATTTACAATTGCGACCTGGCCAAGATAAAGCAAAGCAGTTCGACAGATACAACGACACAGAGTTACACATGGAGTAAAACAAACATACAGTCAATAATACAGTATAAACAAGTCTATATACAATGTGAGAAAATGAGGTGAGAAGGGAGGTAAAGGCAAAAAAGGCCATGGTGGCAAAGTAAATACAATATAGCAAGTAAAACACTGGAATGGTAGTTTTGCAATGGAAGAATGTGCAAAGTAGAAATAAAAATAATGGGGTGCAAAGGAGCAAAGTAAATAAATAAATAAAAATTAAATACAGTTGGGAAAGAGGTAGTTGTTTGGGCTAAATTATAGGTGGGCTATGTACAGGTGCAGTAATCTGTGAGCTGCTCTGACAGTTGGTGCTTAAAGCTAGTGAGGGAGATAAGTGTTTCCAGTTTCAGATATTTTTGTAGTTGGTACCAGTCATTGGCAGCAGAGAACTGGAAGGAGAGGCGGCCAAAGAAATAATTGGTTTTGGGGGTGACTAGAGAGATATACCTGCTGGAGCGTGTGCTACAGGTGGGAGATGCTATGGTGACCAGCGAGCTGAGATAAGGGGGGACTTTACCTAGCATGGTCTTGTAGATGACATGGAGCCAGTGGGTTTGGCGATGAGTATGAAGCGAGGGCCAGCCAACGAGAGCGTGCAGGTCGCAATGGTGGGTAGTATATGGGGCTTTGGTGACAAAACGGATGGCACTGTGATAGACTGCATCCAATTTGTTGAGTAGAGTGTTGGAGACTATTTTGTAAATGACATCGCCGAAGTCGAGGATCGGTAGGATGGTCAGTTTTATGAGGGTATGTTTGGCAGCATGAGTGAAGGATGCTTTGTTGTGAAATAGGAAGCCGATTCTAGATTTAATTTTGGATTGGAGATGCCTAATGTTAGTCTGGAAGGAGAGTTTACAGTTTAACCAGGCACCTAGGTATTTGTAGTTGTCCACATATTTGAAGTCAGAACCGTCCAGAGTAGTGATGCTGGATGAGCAGGCAGGTGCGGGCAGCGATCGGATGAAGAGCGTGTATTTAGTGTTACTTGCATTTAAGAGCAGTTGGAGGCCACAGAAGGAGAGTTGTACCTGTACTTTATAAAACAATATTTCGGAGTTGATCAAATATTTTGTTAGCCCACAGCAGACAGATTAGTCTTCTTTTCTCAGGATGCATTTGGTTTCCAACCTGTGTTTTCCCGCGATTGTATTTGAAATATTGCTAAAGGCCTGTTTTGTCTGCATGCTGTTTGTTCCCTGACAGATTTTTGTGAGTTCCCGACAGTAGGCTATGCCTTGTTATTGGGCTACACACAACCCAGAGCTAGGCTAATAAAAAATATAAAAAAATATTGATCCTCTGTGGCTAAATTATAGGCCTTTTCGCAGTGTAGTAGGCTACTCTGAATTATTTAATTTCGTTCTGAACAGACAGACAGCAGTTATTCTATAACTTTGGCAAATGTATTTCAATTTATCAGGGGTGCTACAGCTTCTCCAGAACGCTTCGCGCGGAGATGATTTTCTAAAGAAATAAATGCACTTCTATAAAGAAGTGCAACCCTGGAGAGATGAGAGTTGCAGGGTCATGTCTATCAGAGCAGAAAGAGGGAGAGCGATCATACAACCCTGGAGAGATGAGAGTTGCAGGGTCATGTCTATCAGAGCAGAAAGAGGGAGAGCGATCATACAACCCTGGAGAGATGAGAGTTGCAGGGTCATGTCTATCAGAGCAGAAAGAGGGAGAGCGATCATACAACCCTGGAGAGATGAGAGTTGCAGGGTCATGTCTATCAGAGCAGAAAGAGGGAGAGCGATCATACAACCCTGGAGAGATGAGAGTTGCAGGGTCATGTCTATCAGAGCAGAAAGAGGGAGAGCGATCATACAACCCTGGAGAGATGAGAGTTGCAGGGTCATGTCTATCAGAGCAGAAAGAGGGAGAGCGATCATACAACCCTGGAGAGATGAGAGTTGCAGGGTCATGTCTATCAGAGCAGAAAGAGGGAGAGCGATCATACAACCCTGGAGAGATGAGAGTTGCAGGGTCATGTCTATCAGAGCAGAAAGAGGGAGAGCGATCATACAACCCTGGAGAGATGAGAGTTGCAGGGTCATGTCTATCAGAGCAGAAAGAGGGAGAGCGATCATACAAAGTGCATCTCATTCTAGTTCTGTGAGAGATAAAGGAGCGCTACTCACACTACTCACAAAGACGTGGCCACGTATTGTTCTCATCTCAAACATAGGTTACAATGTTATGCAAGGCCCAGAGGTGTACACATATTTTAAAGTACTACTTAAGTAGTTTTTTGGGGCATCTGTACTTTACTATTTATATTTTTGATATCTGTTACTTTAACTTAAGTATATTCCTAAAGAAAACAATGTACTTTTTACTCCTTACATTTTCCCTGAATGTTCCAATTCACGCACTTATCAAGAGAACATCCCCGCTCATCCCCTGCCTCTGGTTTGGTGGACTCACTAAACACAAATGCTTAATTTGTTATTATGTCAGTGATTTAGTGTGCCACTGACTATCCACCAATTAAAAAAACAAGAAAATGGTGCCGTCTGGTTTGCCTGATATAAGGAATTTGAAATGATTTATACTTTAATTTTAACTTTTGATACTGAAGTATATTTTTGAAATTACATTTACATTTAATACTTAACTATATTTAAATCAAATACTTTTATACTATTACCCAAGTAGTATTTTACTGGGTGGCTTTCCCTTTTACTTGAGTCCTTTTTCTGTTTTAAGGTATATTTACTTTAAATCATGTATGACAATTGGCTACTTTTTCCACCACTGACAAGGCCACTGATCCATAATAATCAATGATAATAGTCCTATAAGCACTACAAGTGTGCCGCTAGAGGCCAAGGATAACCCCACACTTATAACAATAATCCACATCAATAGGATAAATGAACTGCACCAATGTTCTTGTTCCAGCTGTATCGGTTCGATCCTGTTCTGCATTCACGAGGACAATTGTCAGTCTCACGCTTTTAATTGGTTCGATGAAACACCATTACATCAGGATTCGATGATATTGAGTCAGGGATGTGGCAAAGCAAGTCAAACATATCCCTTCTACTGTCACGCAGCTATTCTAGAGTTGGAGGGCGAGGAAGACAGATGGATAGCAACAAGATGAGAGGCTAATAAACTGTCCAGAATAACTTAACAGCTGGATACTTAATTGAGATAATTACTTTCCCCTTTCAGCAGAAACAACTTTGGGTTCGTTAATTGGAAACATTTAAGATTTTTTAAAACCCAGACTTTAAAAAAATCCTTTTGGACATTCTTATTCATTTCTCATTCAGACAGAACAGAAGTAACAAGGGTACATGCTGACAGAGTGATGGTTGTTCATTTTCAGCTCTGGAGCTATGATCTCTGAGGCTGACAGACAGGGAGCAGTCAGACCCAAGAGGTCACCATCAGACAGACACAGGGATAGGGACAGGGATAGGGACTTCAGCCCCAGACGGAGATCAGAAGCTGACCAACACTATTTACAGGAGAGACATCAAGAGGGCATCAACGACCTCCCTGCAGGGAAGAGACAAATGATGGAGAAGTTTTTCACTCCTGTTCATAGTCCTCCTCCAGGTGGGATCACATCACAGAAGCACCGCCATCACCGGGATCAAGAAAGGGAGATACACAGGTAAGATTACTTTTGAGTTTCCCTTTCATTAAAGTTTCCTTTTTTAAACAGTAATGAGGAATGCACATTTGATGAAGATTACAATTGAGTGTGGTAATTGGATGAATACATAATTACTACGTCATCTCTCCATATCAGCTACAGGAGGTCACGGGACAATGATAGACGCAGCAGCGAACGCCACGTTCACCACCATCACCGTGGTAACCATTTCCAAGATGACCAGGAGCAATCCCATAGACGTCACCATCATCATCCTCAGCACCTTCATCACGACGACGAGATGTCGGACCACCACACCACAGTCACCCTCTCCAGAGCATCTTCCTCCTCCCTCTCATCTTCCGACTCTTCCTCCTCCGACTCTTCCATCGAATGGTCCGGCATTGACGACAAGTTCTCCCTGAAGCACGCCAGCCGGCCGCAGCATACCATGTCCTGCTCCAACATTGCAGGAGGACGACAGTTCCGGGAGGATGACAGTGAGCTGCAGGTGTATGCCACGGTCAAACAGGGGCAACTGCACGGAGGAGGAAGCCCTGGGACCAACCATCGGGCCCAGGGGAGGGGAGGACAAGAGCCCAGCTACTCCGAGCTCAACCGGGGTCACAGCCGCAGTGAAGAGGGGTTGCTGCAGAATACAGGCACTGACAGAGGGAAAGCACGGACACCCCCACACCTGAAGCACGGACCCCTCTACAAGACAGCCAGCCTGGGCCGTAGCCTGGCCTTCAGTGAAGAGGTCCTGGCTGGGCCAAAGAGGGCAGTGTCCTCGATCCAGCTCCCCAGTAAAGGCATCCTGAAAAACAAGGAGGCGCCGCCGGACATCCGCAAGGCCAAATCCATGGAGGTGCTGTCCCCCCGTGTGGCAGGCAAGACAGCAGGGCCCAAGGGGAAGCAGGATGTGGAGGCTCTGAAGGATGCAGCCAGGCAGAGCATGGTGAAGGGGAAGATACAGTTCTCTGCCTTCCTGGATGAGATCACTAAACAGGTCATCAGCCCCGCCCGTCTCAATACTCTGGGGGTCCCTGTCGAGACTGTAGGACCGGGTCCAGCCAAAACCCCAGCATCCCCCAAATCTCAACTGAAAAGTCAGCCCCAGCTTCCCTTGAAAAAGCAGGGAGATGGGCAGGGGGAGGAGAGGGAGACGGTTACTAAACCTAGGAAACTGAGGAATGACTCTGACACACGATCACGGAAAATATCTCTCCCTACAAAGTTTGGGTATGAAAGCAAGAACCACACTCCTCGTCTAGGCAGCCCCCCAACCCGCCACTCCAGCCAACCCTACCCGCCCCACCCACCGGCTGGCTATGAAGACCAACCGGCCTCCCTGCCTGACTTCCAGGGTCCTGTCGGTAATAGGCATGGGCGGTATGGCTCCCTTCTTACAGACGGCACTGTCAGCTCCAGCCCTGAGCCCAGCCATCACAAACACCGGAGCTACAAACACCTTGACCAGAGCCACAGGTCCACCCATAGCCCACCTTCATCTCCACACACCCAGCAACCCCAGCTACCCCACCGCACCCCAATCCGCACACACTCCCCTCCTCCAGTGCCAGGGCCCGAGTCAGAGTCTCCCTCCAGCAAGTCTGACTCATCCCGGAACAGAGACCGAGACACGGCCAGCCCCAGCTCCGAGCAGAGCGACCGCCACAACTGGTCAACCTACCGCTGGCGTCCAAAGCCACACAGGGTGAGTCTAACTGATGTCAACTACAGATGTAGGGTCTGAATTTGAGCCAGTTTGCTACAGAAGGAAAATAATCCTGCATCAACAGGAAATGTGAATTATTATGTGGATTATAATTAATGGACGTTTTTGTAGGGGTTGATACATTTTGCGTTAGGACAAATCAAGTCTGAAATTTCAAACGGGAAATGACAGACTTTAAAAGCCATTTTAAAACTCAAATACACTATAAGTTTGCATTTCTTTCTGTGCAGGAGGATTCTCAGCAACAAAAGAGTGATCAAATTAAGATCTTACATCTGTATGCTGGTGGAGTCGAGGGGTCTAAATACATACTATAGCTAGTAGGTCCTAGCTGTAGAGTTAGGTAAATCATGCATTCATGTAAATTAGGATTTGTCCCAAAGTTCTTTAGAGTTATTGAAGTTCAAACCACACAGGGAGTGTCAGTTAGTGCCCTCAACCACACAGGGAGTGTCAGTTAGTGCCCTCAACCACACAGGGAGTGTCAGTTAGTGCCCTCAACCACACAGGGAGTGTCAGTTAGTGCCCTCAACCACACAGGGAGTGTCAGTTAGTGCCCTCAACCACACAGGGAGTGTCAGTTAGTGCCCTCAACCACACAGGGAGTGTCAGTTAGTGCCCTCAACCACACAGGGAGTGTCAGTTAGTGCCCTCAACCACACAGGGAGTGTCAGTTAGTGCCCTCAACCACACAGGGAGTGTCAGTTAGTGCCCTCAACCACACAGGGAGTGTCAGTTAGTGCCCTCAACCACACAGGGAGTGTCAGTTAGTGCCCTCAACCACACAGGGAGTGTCAGTTAGTGCCCTCAACCACACAGGGAGTGTCAGTTAGTGCCCTCAACCACACAGGGAGTGTCAGTTAGTGCCCTCAACCACACAGGGAGTGTCAGTTAGTGCCCTCAACCACACAGGGAGTGTCAGTTAGTGCCCTCAACCACACAGGGAGTGTCAGTTAGTGCCCTCAACCACACAGGGAGTGTCAGTTAGTGCCCTCAACCACACAGGGAGTGTCAGTTAGTGCCCTCAACCACACAGGGAGTGTCAGTTAGTGCCCTCAACCACACAGGGAGTGTCAGTTAGTGCCCTCAACCACACAGGGAGTGTCAGTTAGTGCCCTCAACCACACAGGGAGTGTCAGTTAGTGCCCTCAACCACACAGGGAGTGTCAGTTAGTGCCCTCAACCACACAGGGAGTGTCAGTTAGTGCCCTCAACCACACAGGGAGTGTCAGTTAGTGCCCTCAACCACACAGGGAGTGTCAGTTAGTGCCCTCAACCACACAGGGAGTGTCAGTTAGTGCCCTCAACCACACAGGGAGTGTCAGTTAGTGCCCTCAACCACACAGGGAGTGTCAGTTAGTGCCCTCAACCACACAGGGAGTGTCAGTTAGTGCCCTCAACCACACAGGGAGTGTCAGTTAGTGCCCTCAACCACACAGGGAGTGTCAGTTAGTGCCCTCAACCACACAGGGAGTGTCAGTTAGTGCCCTCAACCACACAGGGAGTGTCAGTTAGTGCCCTCAACCACACAGGGAGTGTCAGTTAGTGCCCTCAACCACACAGGGAGTGTCAGTTAGTGCCCTCAACCACACAGGGAGTGTCAGTTAGTGCCCTCAACCACACAGGGAGTGTCAGTTAGTGCCCTCAACCACACAGGGAGTGTCAGTTAGTGCCCTCAACCACACAGGGAGTGTCAGTTAGTGCCCTCAACCACACAGGGAGTGTCAGTTAGTGCCCTCAACCACACAGGGAGTGTCAGTTAGTGCCCTCAACCACACAGGGAGTGTCAGTTAGTGCCCTCAACCACACAGGGAGTGTCAGTTAGTGCCCTCAACCACACAGGGAGTGTCAGTTAGTGCCCTCAACCACACAGGGAGTGTCAGTTAGTGCCCTCAACCACACAGGGAGTGTCAGTTAGTGCCCTCAACCACACAGGGAGTGTCAGTTAGTGCCCTCAACCACAAAGCAGCAGTTATATAAAGAGAACTCAAGCGTCATCCTCTGTCTGTGTCATCCTTTGTCCACAATTAACCACATTAGGTAACAGGTAACCTTTATAGGCAATGTGTTGCATTGGGAACAACACGCTACCCAACCGGAGACTGCCTGAGTGCCAGCTAGCACAGAGAGGGCCAGAGTAACCATGCTGTGGCTCTGACTTTATTAACCTCACTGACGCACAATCAATAGCTTTTCCTGGAGCGTATGAACTTAAGTTCAATAATCAATTACTTTGGCTCTGTTATGTCCCTATCATTCTCTTTGCCCTTTTCATCTCTGTAAAAAAAACATTCCATTCAGTTTATGAAACTTTATTAGGAAGTGAAGAAACTGCATTGTACCTTGTCAAAGCTTCCAATAACAATATCCCTGATGTATATGGTAATGACTAATAATAATCACAGAAACAAACTGCACATGATAACATTACTAATACAACTAATATAACTGTACTGAAAGTTATTAGAAAATCATCAACATCTCTAATCGTCTCTTCTCTTCTGCTGTCTCTTTCCATAGGCCTTGACAGGTGACAAAGGCGAACTCCAGTGAGTGTGATTTTTTCCCCTTCTTTCTCCCCTCTCCTCTCTGTTTATCAATACACTCTAAAGAGCATCCATTTGATTGTGAAAGGTCACTGAATATCGATTCCACTAATGGCTTCCAGAGCTCTCTCACCACCTCTATCAGTAAAGATGGATGAAGAACAAGATGAAGGAGAAATGTGTGTAACGATGGTACAACGCACAGCGTTCAGTCTGTATTAACAAGGCAATGTGAAATGTAACATCTCTAGAAGCTGACCTGAGCTATATCCATAGCATCTAATGTGCTAAAATGGCCTTAGGAAATGTGACTGCGCATTTTTGTAATAAAATTCCATCTCCCATGACCCTCCTGTGTGTAAATAGGGCACTGCAGGAGGAGAATGCTGAGCTGCACCAGAACCTGATGCAAACAGTGGTCTGCATTGAGAGTCTGGAGGCGGAGCTAGCCAGGGCCAGGGAGGAGCTTAGCCACATGAAGGAGAAGTTCAAGAGGTCAGAGCTAATTATAATATGATGATACTATAGTGTTATATAGTAACATGATAATATGATGATGCTATAGTGTTATATAGTAACATGATAATATGATGATACTATAGTGTTATATAGTAACATGATAATATGATGATACTATAGTGTTATATAGTAACATGATAATATGATGATGCTATAGTGTTATATAGTAACATGATAATATGATGATACTATAGTGTTATATAGTAACATGATAATATGATGATGCTATAGTGTTATATAGTAACATGATAATATGATGATACTATAGTGTTATATAGTAACATGATAATATGATGATACTATAGTGTTATATAGTAACATGATAATATGATGATACTATAGTGTTATATAGTAACATGATAATATGATGATACTATAGTGTTATATAGTAACATGATAATATGATGATACTATAGTGTTATATAGTAACATGATAATATGATGATACTATAGTGTTATATAGTAACATGATAATATGATGATACTATAGTGTTATATAGTAACATGATAATATGATGATGCTATAGTGTTATATAGTAACATGATAATATGATGAATCTATAGTGTTACACAGTAACATGATTAATTTGATGACGACTATAGTGTAAAGTGCGTCAATAGAAACAATAATCATTGTATAATACTGTAGTAACAATGCTTGCGCTTGTCCTCGTATGTCTTTGATGTGATTACAATACATCTGCCTCTCCCTTTTCAAGTTACCGTGAGCACCAGGGAAGGCATGCAGCACATCTAGGCATGGCCTTTGTGATTTACAGAGTAGACTTTATGAATGTCTCATTCTGTTGAACCTTTGAAATAGCCCTTTTTTGCCCTACATTTTTGTCCTGGAAGGCAAATTCCACTGATCAATAGCTTTGTGTGACTGATTGGTGTGGTTAAATTGAGTGGTTCTCTGCCTGCCATCTGTATGGTCTGATCTATTGTTAGGGTCAGAGGTCAGATGGCCTCATGACCAAGGACTTAGGGGTGGGTGGGTGGGGGTAATGGTATACAACATGAGCCCAAAATTCATAGCCGTGATGCTGTCTCTCTTTGCTACAGGCTCCAGGACACACACACAGGTACCCAGCACACCAACAGCCTTCTGGGGGAGAAACTGCACTCAGCGGTAAGAATTAGGTCAAACATGACAGACGGAGAGACAAAGACAGAGACGGAGAGAGAGACACTGAGATTATCTTATTTAGGGCCAGAACCTGACCAGGTTGAACTGTGGTCCCTGGCCTATAATCAAATCAAATTGATTTATATAGCCCTTCGTACATCAGCTGATATCTCAAAGTGCTGTACAGAAACCCAGCCTAAAACCCCAGACAGCAAGCAATGCAGGTGTAGAAGCACGGTGGCTAGGAAAAACTCCCTAGAAAGGCTAAAACCTAGGAAGAAACCTAGAGAGGAACCAGGCTATGAGGGGTGGCCAGTCCTCTTCTGGCTGTGCCGGGTGGAGATTATAACAGAACATGGCCAAGATGTTCAAATGTTCATAAATGACCAGCATGGTCAAATAATAATAATCACAGTAGTTGTCGAGGGTGCAGCAAGTCAGCAGCTCAGGAGTAAATGTCAGTTGGCTTTTCATAGCCGATCATTAAGAATATCTCTACCACTCCTGCTGTCTCTAGGGATTTGAAAACAGCAGGTCTGGGACAGGTAGCACGTCCGGTGAACAGGTCAGGATTCCATAGCCGCAGGCAGAACAGTTGAAACTGGAGCAGCAGCACGGCTGCACGACTGGGGACAGCAAGGAGTCATCATGCCAGGTAGTCCTGAGCCATGGTCCTAGGGCTCAGGTCCTCCTCCGAGAGAGAAAGAGAGAATTAGAGAGAGCATACTTAAATTCACACAGGACACCAGATAAGACAGGAGAAGTACTCCAGATATAACAAACTGACCCTAGCCCCCCGACACATAAACTACTGCAGCATAAATACTGGAGGCTGATACAGTAGGGGTCAGGAGACACTGTGGCCCCATCCGATGCTATCCCCGGACAGGGCCAAACAGTAAGGACATAACCCCACCCACTTTGGCAAAGCACAGCCCCCACACCACTAGAGGGATATCTTCAACCACCAACTTACCATCCTGAGACAAGGCCGAGTATAGCCCACAAAGATCTCCGCCACGGCACACCCAAAGTGGGTGCTCCAACCCAGACAGGAAGATCACATCAGTGACTCAACCCACTCAAGTGACGCACCCCTCCTAGGGACGGCATGAAACAGCACAAGTAAGCCAGTGAGGCAGAGAATCCCAGTGGAAAGGGGAACCGGCCAGGCAGAGACAGCAAGGGCGGTTCGTTGCTCCAGAGCCTTTCCGTTCAACTTCACACTCCTGGGCCAGACTACACTCAATCATATGACCCACTGAAGAGATGAGTCTTCAGTAAAGACTTAAAGGTTGAGACAGAGTCTGCGTCTCTCACATGGGTAGGCAGACCGTTCCATAAAAATGGAGCTCTATAGGAGAAAGCCCTGCCTCCAGCTGTTAGAAATTCTAGGGACAATTAGGAGGCCTGCGTCTTGTGACCATAGCGTACATGTAGGTATGTACGGCAGGACCAAATCAGAAAGATAGGTAGGAGCAAGCCCATGTAATGCTTTGTAGGTTAGCAGTAAAACCTTGAAATCAGCCCTTGCCTTGACAGGAAGCCAGTGTAGGGAGGCTAGCACTGGAACAATATGATCACATTTTTTGGTTCTAGTCAGGATTCTAGCAGCCGTATTTAGCACTAACTGAAGTTTATTTAGTGCTTTAGCCGGGTAGCCGGAAAGTAGAGCATTGCAGTAGTCTAACCTAGAAGTAACAAAAGCATGGATTAATTTTTCTGCATCATTTTTGGACAGAAAGTTTTAGATTTTTGCAATGTTACATAAGATAGAAAAAAACTGTCCTTGAAACAGTCTTGATATGTTCGTCAAAAGAGAGATCAGGGTCCAGAGTAATGCCAAATTCGTCTTTTCATATGGTTAAGAAAGACTCCTGCCACTATATAAACTATACCCCATGCTCTGAATATCCTTCTCCCTCTCTGTCACCTCTACAACACACAGTGTTGTGTTGACTGATGTCCTCTGCTCTGTTCTGTCCTTGAAGACTGAGAGCACAATTAGTACTACTGTTATACCATCTCTAGAACAAACTGTAGTGAATATGTTGAGTCATGTACTCTCCTCTATCCCTGCAGACTGAGAGCCTTAGCTCTGAGAGGAAGTATATGGTGCAGCGTATCGCCCATCTCAGCACAGAGCTGGAGCAGGCCAACGCCACCATCACCTCTCTGGAGAACATCAATGTGAGCACAGCACCATCTACTGAGCAATACATGAACCAAAACGCACATTTAGATTAGTTTACATACTGGCAACAGAAAGAGTGGTGGAAAATCAATATGATGATTTTGTATTTGTAAAGTTGATATTGGCCGTACATGAAAAGACTATCCATAATCTCCTCAACTCATGTTCAGCTCATCATTTCTTCTACCTCATCTACTGGTTTCTCTATGTCTGTTGTATTGTATGAACTGAGAGGATGTCTGTGCTGTCCTCCAGGTTCCCTGTCTGATCAAGGAGCTCATAGAGAAGCACTTTGACTCTGGAGACACTGTCAAGCAGTTCCTGAAGAACGCCTTGAAAACCGGCCAATCCACAAGCGACATCCAATCACCCGCTACAAAACTGGAGCAGAAGCCGTCTGATTGGTCAGGTGCAGGACTCAGGGAGTTTGAGGCGGGTCCACAAAAGGTCACTGCTTTTATGCCCTGGAAGCAGGAGGAGGGGTTTGGGGTGATAGGTCAGACAGGAAATGAGGATTCTCGCCCGATGAGTCCCCCTTTCTCCGTCGCTGACATCAGTATGGCTATCTATAAGAAACTAGCTGCCAGCCAAGCAGCAAGACAGCCCCGGCCTTCCAACTACCAACCTCACACTGACACCCCTCCCAACCCCTACCCTCTGGTGGAGTTGGGAACAGGGGGTGCAGAAGGTGCATGGGAGGAGGGTTACCTTGTGCCTGCTGTCAAGGGGGGCGTGGCAGTTGCAGGGAGAGCAGCTGAGAGTAAGCAGGGTGCTGTTGTTGATGTGTCCTATCTGACGGCCCAGAGGGTTCTGGATGACTTCATGCACCAGCTGACACACCCAGAGGATGGGGGTGGAGGTGGGGAGAGGGGGCACAAGGCCAACGGGGGAGGGGGAACAGCTGAAGAGAGGGGGGCAGAGTGAAAGGAACCTATGAATTGCTGTAATTATAACCTTATATTACATAGGCTAGGATTGTTCAAGATGTGATGGTTTGGGGCCTGTAGATCTGCATTTATTTAACATTTTAATGTCACTATACATTTGAGTGATGGCATTGTAAATATTACATTCTGTTTCTTTCCCAAAGGTATTGTGGTGCAGTGGTAAAGAAAGTATTAGACTTCAACAATTCATTGACATATATACAGAATATAATTATTAATCCAAATTTGCAATGTGGTACAGTCCCTCCTTTTCCTTATGAAGTGATGCAGAATTTAAAGTTTTTTTTGTTAATGTCTAGACAGTGAGTAGAATTTTCTATTTTATAACAATGACCGCTATTTTGTAAGCTCCAGTAAGCCAATGAAGTAACCTTCATATCTGAATAACATCGCTCCAGCTGCTACCCACTGTGTTTTGGGCTATCATGTCACATGACCCAGAGTTTAACCTTCATTTGAAGCCTTTTCCAGAAATGAGAATTACACCAACTATGAAAGCAATTGTCTGAGGATGGTGTTGGACAATGATGCTGGACCATCTGACCCAAAAAGGAAAAGGGGACCGTTAGATGAAAAAGCTTTAAAGAAAGGTTCAAATCCAGAACTTGTGACATGATTGTCCAAAACACAGGGCTCTACATTAATGCTATGCTGTCCATCCTAATGAACTATCTTAGCTAAAAGTGTATAAAGCTGCTGCCCCCCCCCCCAAGGCTTTTGATGTTGTAGATCAATAAAATGACTAATTCTAAGATGTATGGTTTCTTGATTTGTCTTTCTCCCAAACATTACCCACTTCCTGTGGTAAGCGATCACTCTCCCCCTCCCCCAGTCCCTCAGCCTGTAAGCTCTATGTATCTGCATGTATAAACTATAGCCCTGGCCCTCTCCGTCCTGTCTCAACTCTCTGTGAGTATACCTGTCATAACTGTCAAATCCAACCTGTTGGCCCAGTGCAGGTTTGCTGATCAGACACTGGCCTGCTTTCCCATTGGTGCTCCTGTCCTAATAGGATCCCAGGGACTATGATTGGGGGATTACCATAACCATACTGTACCCTCGACATTGGCCAGTCCGTGTTCTCCACCATGGGCACAGCAGGAATTTAGGGGTGCACCTTGACCACACCAGAAGGGTTCCATCCTAAACAAACTGGGGTTGTCATTGTCAGTAATTGTGTGAAACGAAGGGTCACTGTTGTGGTGCAACCCCAACCTGATGATTTAGAGGATCATAGTTTTGCTGTCAAAAGAGGACGTGAATTATCAAATATCGATTAGATTCATTATTTTCTTGGCCTTCAGTTTTGTCTCCCTCATTTATTTGGATTACTTCAGAGATGTTTTATATTTTCCTTTCTACGTGAAAGCTTTGGATTATCGTCCCCAACCTGAACCTGTTCTTCACCATCAGACGGATCTTCCTTATTATTTCAACTTACAAGAGATCAACCTGATAATAACTCACCAACGCACCCTGGAAAGGCCAAGCCGTACCTGTTTGTCTAATACAACAACCTTTGCATAACCTACTCCTATGAATCGCAGTAGTCCACCTTTGTCCCCCAGAACTTTCCTTCTTTGAACCTACCGATATTCTTTCCCTCATCCTTCACCATTATCTCTCTCTACTTGATTATCCCAACATCTCCTCCCTCCCTCCCTCCCTCCCTCCGTCCTCTTCTTCTTCTCTCTCTCTTCCTTTGTCTCTGTTGGTTGTTGCCATGGCACTGCTGAAGCTGCAGTTCCCCCTGCAGAGGCGTGTGCGTCTGGCCCAGAGTCTGTGGCTGCTGTCCTGGCTGGCCGTGCTGGCTGGGGCCTTCACCTTCTCCCTGGGAGTGTACCTCAAGACTGAGCTGCTCCGCAGGGCAGAGGTACTGGCGAACACTATAACACACACATAGCAAATTACACACACACAAACCTTATGTATTTCACACGACACACACGTTTCTGGCACTTGGAAATCACACAGCACACACAACTGTCCGTCTGTCTGTGTCACTACTGTTCCTGTCGTCTGTCCTGGCTGGTTCAATTAAACACGCTGCTGTGTTTTCCATGTGTCTGTCAGTGTGGCGTCTGTTTCACACACCTTCGCCTATCAAAGCTTTATTCACACAGCACAGAACAACATTGGGCTGGCATGATGCAGTTGGCTTGAATCTGGACAAGCTTTGTGTGTGGCTGTGTGTATGTGGGGGTAGAGGAGCTTATTGGTGTGTGGCTGTGTATATGTGGGGGGTAGAGGTACTTATTGGTGTGTGTATGTGGGGGGTAGAGGGGCTTATAGGTGTGTGGCTGTCGTCTGTATGTATGTGGGGGGTAGAGGTGCTTATAGGTGTGTGGCTGTGTGTATGTGGGGGTAGAGGTGCTTATAGGTGTGTGGCTGTGTGTATGTGGGGGTAGAGGTGCTTATAGGTGTGTGGCTGTATGTATGTGGTGGGTAGAGGGGCTTATAGGTGTGTGGCTGTGTGTATGTGGGGGGTAGAGGAGCTTATAGGTGTGTGGCTGTGTGTATGTGGGGGTAGAGGTGCTTATAGGTGTGTGGCTGTGTGTATGTGGGGGGTTGAGGAGCTTATAGGTGTGTGGCTGTATGTATGTGGGGGGTAGAGGGGCTTATATGTGTGTGGCTGTGTGTATGTGGGGGGTAGAGGTGCTTATAGATGTGTGGCTGTGTGTATGTGGGGGTAGAGATGCTTATAGGTGTGTGGCTGTGTGTATGTTGGGGGTAGAGGTGCTTATAGGTGTGTGGCTGTGTGTATGTGGGGGGTAGAGGAGCTTATAGGTGTGTGGTTGTGTGTATGTGGGGGGTAGAGGTGCTTATAGATGTGTGGCTGTGTGTATGTGGGGGTAGAGATGCTTATAGGTGTGTGGCTGTGTGTATGTGGGGGGTAGAGGTGCTTATAGGTGTGTGGCTGTGTGTATGTGGGGGTAGAGGTGCTTATAGGTGTGTGGCTGTGTGTATGTGGGGGGTAGAGGTGCTTATAGATGTGTGGCTGTGTGTATGTGGGGGGTAGAGGTGCTTATAGGTGTGTGGTTGTATGTATGTGGGGGGTAGAGGGGCTTATAGGTGTGTGGTTGTATGTATGTGGTGGGTAGAGGGGCTTATAGGTGTGTGGTTGTATGTATGTGGGGCTTATAGGTGTGTGGCTGTATGTATGTGGTGGGTAGAGGGGCTTATAGGTGTGTGGCTGTATGTATGTGGGGGGTAGAGGGGCTTATAGGTGTGTGGTTGTATGTATGTGGTGGGTAGAGGGGCTTATAGGTGTGTGGTTGTATGTATGTGGGGGGTAGAGGGGCTTATAGGTGTGTGGCTGTATGTATGTGGCTGTGTTCATCACTCATGCTATGTATGGATTATATGAATGGAGGGAGGCGGAGGGGTCGCTCGAAGATTCACACTGACATATTGGAGGCCGTAACGCATCATCCAGATATGTAGGGTTTGTTGGTATATCTCCAATGAACCATTGATTAAGGGTGAGCTCAATCTGGGGCCTATCAAAAAAGGGAAGTGTTTCCCAGTGCATCCTCCTAGCTTCAATACTCAAGGATTTTCTATATGCAATGACCTGGATTTGACAAGTTGTTACACGTAACATGAATGTTACTGAAAAATAACAAGAACGTCAACATTCCTAAACTCAATAACACCAATACAACAGAAAAAAACTGACAAAGGAAGTAGTTGATTGCACTTTACATACAGTGGATATAGTGGAGCAATGGAAGTAGTTATGCAGGGTGCTGACTACCATTACTCATATTGCCTTACATGAACGTACATAAATTGAATCATCATCATGCAATGGAACATTCCAGAACAAATACTCTGATGCTTAGCGCTGTAATGTAACATATATAGATCATTTCGATGTAGTTTTACTACTGTGTTATAACTGGTATAGTAATGTGACACTAGATTTGACCTTTGACCCTCCAGGTGATGGATAACACAGAGATCCACGTGGTGCCCAACATTTTGATGCTGGTGGGCTTGATAACCATCGGGATCAACCTGTTTGCTGGGCGGGTGTGTCAGGACTCCCTGGACTCTGCCCGGTTCCCCCCCTGGAAGCCCTTCCTGCTGCCCTGGTATGGCCTGGCCTGGATGGTGTGTGTCTGGTTGCTGTCTGCTGTGGTGCTCAGCTATGCCCTGCAGGGACACCTCGAGGAGTCCCTCAAGGTAAGAGCCTCAAGGTTAGACCCTATCTCATGTAGTCTTTCTGTGATTCCCCGCATCCTATCTCCTCGCCTGCGTCACATCTGTATTGGAGGACAAGGACAACCCCCCCCCCCCCCCCCCACACAGATCTTCTTCTCCAATGTGTTTTGAGAAAAAGGCGAGGATATAGGAACTGAGGAATCCAGGAAAGATTAATTGAGAACAAGCCTTGGCTCCCATGAGTACTTCCTGATCTCTTTTATGACATAATCTCTGTCCAATCCCAGGTGGGCCTGAGGAACGGTATCCGGTTCTACCGGGACACGGATGTCCCGGGCCGCTGCTTCCAGAAGGAGACCATCGACAGGCTGCAAATGGAACTGCGTTGCTGCGGCAACACCAACTACAGGGACTGGTTCGAGGTGCAGTGGATCAGCAACAGATACCTGGACTTCACCTCTAAAGAAGTCAAAGAGTGAGAGAGAGGGGGATGGAGGGGGGAGGAGGAGAGGGAGTGAGAGAGAGAGAGGGGGTGGAGAGGAGAAGTGAAGTTTAGCCCACAAACCACCGTTCTCTGACTTGTCTGAGGTGATGATGACTCACATGAGATTTCTATACATCATGTCTCATAAATGTGTCATCCATCATTAAAGCCAGTGTCATTTATGTAAGGTAACATTTTACAATGGAAACACTCAATCAAACCGTTAACCTATCTCCTCTCCAGTCGTGTGCGTAGCAACGTGGACGGTCGTTACCTGATGGATGGAGTCCCGTTCAGCTGCTGTAACCCTGGCTCCCCTCGGCCCTGTCTCCAGAACCACCTGACTGACAACACTGCCCACTACAACTATGAGCACCAGAGTGAGGAGCTGAACCTGTACAACCGCGGCTGCAGACAGGCGCTGGTCGACTACTACATGGGCCTCATGAACACCATCGGCCCCGGGATACTGTCGGTCATCTCCTTGCAGGTATACACATGCACAAGCACAGACAAAATATGAACATTGACTGGTGCCCTGTAGTGTGGTGATGGTAGTTTTCAGTGGTGATTTTGTTACCATCAACCTCTGCCCCTGTGATAAGGTGGCTTTAGATATACATTTTGTAACCATGGCTTTGACCCCTGTGACATCATCTCCACAGATGTCAGTGTTGGTGAGTCTGCGGTACCTGCAGACGTCTCTGGACGGCGTGGACCCGGAGAACCCCGAAGCTGACAGTGAGGGCTACATCCTGGCAAAGGGGGTGAAAGAAACCATGATGGACGTCAAGAACTCCATGTTCAAACTGCTCCAGTTCGGACAGGTAGTGTACTACAGTACCCGCAATGCTATATGAAACATACCAGGGGTGTGTTCAGGGATGTGGAACGCTCGAAACGTTTCAGATAGGAGAATGAATAGAGCTGACCTTTTTAAAACGCAAATACACTACAAATGGGCATTTCCTACTGTGCTAGACAATTCTCAGCAACAAAAGCGTTATTCAAATGAAGATCCTACATCTGTATATGTTCAACACAAAACATGTATATTTTAACCGTCTGTAAGAACACATCCTCCTGATCAGACCCTGGTTTAGCATGATGTACCACAGTACCCACAATGCCTTGTGTAATACATTTGAAGATAACCTAATGGTGTCCCGTCTCTTTATCAATACAGGTGGAAGCAGGTGATGAGGCAGAAGCAGGGGCGGACGGCGAGAAGGCAGCCACGTCCAGCTAGATGAAATATAATATATAACCATATATGGGTTTGAGACAGGGAGGGAGGCATCTTAGTTCTGTGACCTCATGGTGGTCTAGCCTGTGACCAGGCTAATGGTGGGCTAGCTAGAGCTCTGTGTTGGCTTTGACACATGCACTGAACTTTTTGTCTTGATTTATACTGCAACAATGTACGAGCACTAAAATACATAAGGAATCTTATCTTATCATGCTCTGCAAGATCTAACAATGCAGAGGGTTTTTAACCTGACAAAATTTGGAATGATAATCTTTGAGTCAAGAACAAAACATGACAGTCAAGAAGACACTGGAAGGCACCGAAGAACACACACATTCACAAAATAATTCACACACACATTTGATAAATACTCAAAAAGAATACTCACATATTCGTACAGGAGTAAATGAAAACACACACACTTTGAAGTACACTAATGTTCTGATGATCTTCCATTCAGATCTGACTAAATCTAAAGCACACAGTTAATGTAATAATACAAAACACTCACTCTGTGTGAAGAAGGCCTACAGTCAATTGAATACTGAAATGGCTATAGAGTTTGTTAACGCACTGCTAAGTAACGTGTCAAGATGATGTGAAGTTGGCATCAGGCATTTAATATATTAAAGTTAGTTGCTTTTAATGGATTTGCGGAGTTGAGTCCTTTTGTACTAGATAGACATACAACTGAGTTGGGTTATTTCAGTTCACCCAGAGGTATAGGAGGATGTGAGTGTAATGACAACGTGATGCTAGTGATACTGTAGGTCTGACAGTATGGAGCGGAGTGACTGTACAATGTAATCTGGGCTGCTAGGTATACTCTGACACATCTCATAACACCTTCGTAATCCAAACATAGCTAATCCGTAGGCTACTGTTACAGCAGTTCTCTGCACAGCAACAGGAACACTGAGAGAGATGGAGTAAAAACATACCTTAACAATGGACAGGGTTTGGAGAAAAGTCATGTCGAAGTGTGATCATGTAAAAAGTTGTAATTTACATTTTTCATTATGTTTTGACCAACAACAACACATGTTGAGCGCATTATTAACGCAACGCACATATAGCCAACATATTTGTAAAATTTTATTTGCTGTTTATTTTGTTCCTTTGTCAAATGGTTCATACACTGTGTTTTACGACAATGTTTACAACATGTCATCCTTTGATAAGTAGAACGTTCATAGATGGTAGCCTACCGACTTTTACACCAGATTTCCAGCAGGGTTCGCCATTTCATTACACCTGAAAGTGCATCGAACCCCCATCCTATTGAATTGACCATTTCGAGGCCTACTACTGTACCCGAAATTGGTTACAGTATATCTTGATCAATCTTGATGTATAGGCTACAAGCAGCTGAATAAGTGAATTGTAATAGAAACATTGTAACAAGCAAGATACCACAGAGTGCGCACAAAGTAGTCTTACATTTTCCCAACATCTAAATCCACCTACTCATTTGTCTTTGAGAGGCTTTTTTTGGGGGAAAAATACTCACTGGTAAAGGTGGTGATGACTAAGCCGAGTGAGCGTTCAGAAATTCCGGTGTGGCTTTGCAATGTGCTCACCACCAGACTACTATTCTGCCAGCAGCACAAATTTACGTCACGTTCGTATGGTAATGACGAAAGCTTAAAAAATAAACGCAGGCATTTCAAAATCTGGATAACTAATTCAAAACATACTGAATTTTAATAAATTTACACTTTTATTGTGCCAACAAGAAAAGGCAATAACTTATTTATGAAAAGATAAAATAATTATATGGGTTTAATGACTATTATTTTGGGACCAACAATGTTGACACTGGTATGTTGAAAATATTGGGCTGTAGAGAGATATTTTCTACCTGCCTCAGGTAAAGGGGGTGTAAAATACTCAGTAGGGTCTCTACTACTAACCGAATATGTATAGTTTTGGGAGGGGACTGTGTCATACATGAAAACCAACTAAAAACGGTTAGTGGAGACGAAATGGAGTATTTTCCACCCCACTTTAGCTGAGACGGATTGAAAAGATCTCTACAAGCCTATACGTATCCCATGCACAGTCTAATACAGTGTATTGCATTGTGAGCTATGGAGAGTGTGGAAAACGAAGCGTTGCTGAATATGTGCGACACAGTTCCCCTGAAAAACAAACCATTTGGTTAGTAAAGACCCTACTGAGTATTTCCCACCCTAGTTTATGAGACAGGTAGTACAGCTTCTCTCTACAACCCAATAAGTATCCTATGTACAGTGTATTGTACGCAAGTGAATGGAGTGGGTAAGCTGGAGTAAGGAGTCATCATCACGCTATATTAAACCTGTTGCCCAGCATAATAGACCAATTTAAGTCTTGCAGACTTATTGAGTAATTCCAATAACATACAGTGAATTCGGAAAGTATTAAGACCCCTTAACTTTTTCCACATTTTGTTACCTTACAGCCTTATTCTATAATTGATTCAATTGCCCCCCCTCCATCAATCTACACACAATATCCCATAATGACAAAGGTTTAGAAATGTTTGCTAATTTATTTTAAAAAAGTGAAAGTGAAACATCACATTTACATATGTATTCAGACCCTTTACTCAGTACTTTGTTGAAGCACCTTTTGCAGTGATTACAGACTTGAGTCTTCTTGGGAATGACGCTACAAGCTTGGCACACCTGTATTGGGGAGTTTCTCCCATTCCTCTCTGCAGATCCTCTCAAGCTCTGTCAGGTTGGATGGGGAGCATTGCTGCACAGCTTATTCAGGTCTCTCCAGAGAAGCTCAATCTGGTTCAAGTATGGGCTGGGTCACTCAAGGAGACTCATTCAGAGACTTGTCTTGGCTGTGTGCTTACGGTCGTTTTCCTATTGGAAGGTTAACCTTCACCTCAGTCTAAGGTCCTAAGTGCTCTGGAGCAGGTTTTCATCAAGGATCTCTCTGTACTTTGCTCCGTTCATCTTTGCCTCGATCCTGACTAGTCTCTGCCACTGAAAAACATCCCCACCTCATGATGCTGCCACCACCATGCTTCACCGTAGGGATGGTGCCAGGTTTCATCCAGATGTGACGCTCGGCATTCAGGAAAATAGTTAAATCTTGGTTTCATAAGACCAGAGAATCTTGTTTCTCATGGTCTGAGAGTCCTTTAGGTGCCTTTTGGCAAACTCCATGCAGGCTGTCATGTGCCTTTTACGGAGGAGTGGCTTCAGTCTGGCCACTCTACCATAACGGCCTGATTGGTGGAGTGCTGTAGAGATGGTTGTCCTTCTGGAAGGTTCTCCCATCTCCACAGAGGAATTCTAGAACTCTGTCAGTGACCATTTTTTTTCTTTGTATTTGGTCACCTCCCTGACCAAGGCCCTTCTCCCCCGATTGCTCAGTTTTTCTGGGCGGCCAGCTCTAGAAAGAGCCTTGGTGGTTCCAAACTTCTTCAATTTAAGAATGATGGAGGCCACTGTGTTCTTGGGGACCTTCAATGCTGCAGATATTTTTTGGTACCTTTCCCCAGATCTGTGCCTCGACACAATCCTGTCTCGGACCTCTACGGACAATTCCTTCGACCTCATGGCTTGGTTTTTGCTCTGACAATCACTGTCAACAGTGGGACCTTATATAGACAGGTGTGTGCCTTTACAAATCATGTCCATTCAATTGAATTCAACACAGGTGGATTCCAATCAAGTTGTAGAAATATCTCAAAGATGATCAATGGAAACAGGATGCACCTGAGCTTAATTTTGAGTCTGAATACTTATGTATTCTGTTTTTGCTTCGTCAATATGGGGTATTGTGTGTAGATTGCTGATGATTTTTTGGGGGGATCCATTTTAGAATAAGGCTGTAAAGTAACAAAATGTTGAAAAAGTCAACCTACACATACCACTATTTGTGTAATCTTTCAAAATAAATTCTGTCATAAATAATACAATCTAAAAAATGGAATATGTCAAATGATCAATATTATTTTTCAAAGGTGGTTGCAGTGCTGTGAAAAACAGTTCTACGGCACTAGATATTCCCAAAGTTTAGCATGTCTTTGCAGGGTGACTCTTATTTTTTTAAATAAATCTGCGATCATGCCAGTTTTAATGTCCTGCTGCTAGGAGAACAGTCATCACCACCAGCACTAACTGAAAAGGTGAAATAGAGGAAGAAAGAGGAGAACAGGGGAACAGAAATGTCAAACCACTTGATTTAACGCAAGATGGATTCTCTTTTTCACTTTTTAGTAAAATTGCTCTAATGTAGGATATATTTTATTTATATTTTTATAGAAGTTTGTAAATTCTTTATGCGACACCATGGACTCTAACATAATGGCATTTCTAGAAGAATTCATGGAAAGTGCGTTGGTGACTTGGGTATGTTTGAAAGCTTATTTAAATGACTTTAAGATTCTACAGTAGTAGGCCTAGATATACATGATGATGAATAGTCTTTCATAAAACATGTTTTTATGGAGCATCAACACATTCAAATCCTGTACATAAACAACCTGTAAATAAGATTTTTTTCTCACATGAGATTATGCCATTTTATGAATCATTTATTGCTCTTTATTTACAGGAGTTATAAACATGATTGAGTTGAACTTGAATCAGATGCAAATGCTTGTCAAAACGTTTGTCACATGAAAAGGACAGCAAACAACACTTAGTTCTCTTACTTCTCCTTTTCACAGCTTCCTATACCCTGGCTCTTAGAATGTCTCTTGTTGTTTTTCCTTATAGCTGTCACTTCCTATACCCTGGCTCTTAGAATGTCTCTTGTTGTTTTTCCTTATAGCTGTCACTTCCTATACCCTGGCTCTTAGAATGTCTCTTGTTGTTTTTCCTTATAGCTGTCACTTCCTATACCCTGGCTCTTAGAATGTCTCTTGTTGTTTTTCCTTATAGCTGTCACTTCCTATACCCTGGCTCTTAGAATGTCTCTTGTTGTTTTTCCTTATAGCTGTCACTTCCTATACCCTGGCTCTTAGAATGTCTCTTGTTGTTTTTCCTTATAGCTGTCACTTCCTATACCCTGGCTCTTAGAATGTCTCTTGTTGTTTTTCCTTATAGCTGTCACTTCCTATACCCTGGCTCTTAGAATGTCTCTTGTTGTTTTCCTTATAGCTGTCACTTCCTATACCCTGGCTCTTAGAATGTCTCTTGTTGTTTTTCCTTATAGCTGTCACTTCCTATACCCTGGCTCTTAGAATGTCTCTTGTTGTTTTTCCTTATAGCTGTCACTTCCTATACCCTGGCTCTTAGAATGTCTCTTGTTGTTTTTCCTTATAGCTGTCACTTCCTATACCCTGGCTCTTAGAATGTCTCTTGTTGTTTTTCCTTATAGCTGTCACTTCCTATACCCTGGCTCTTAGAATGTCTCTTGTTGTTTTTCCTTATAGCTGTCACTTCCTATACCCTGGCTCTTAGAATGTCTCTTGTTGTTTTTCCTTATAGCTGTCACTTCCTATACCCTGGCTCTTAGAATGTCTCTTGTTGTTTTTCCTTATAGCTGTCACTTCCTATACCCTGGCTCTTAGAATGTCTCTTGTTGTTTTTCCTTATAGCTGTCACTTCCTATACCCTGGCTCTTAGAATGTCTCTTGTTGTTTTTCCTTATAGCTGTCACTTCCTATACCCTGGCTCTTAGAATGTCTCTTGTTGTTTTTCCTTATAGCTGTCACTTCCTATACCCTGGCTCTTAGAATGTCTCTTGTTGTTTTTCCTTATAGCTGTCACTTCCTATACCCTGGCTCTTAGAATGTCTCTTGTTGTTTTTCCTTATAGCTGTCACTTCCTATACCCTGGCTCTTAGAATGTCTCTTGTTGTTTTTCCTTATAGCTGTCACTTCCTATACCCTGGCTCTTAGAATGTCTCTTGTTGTTTTTCCTTATAGCTGTCACTTCCTATACCTTGGCTCTTAGAATGTCTCTTGTTGTTTTTCCTTATAGCTGTCACTTCCTATACCCTGGCTCTTAGAATGTCTCTTGTTGTTTTTCCTTATAGCTGTCACTTCCTATACCCTGGCTCTTAGAATGTCTCTTGTTGTTTTTCCTTATAGCTGTCACTTCCTATACCCTGGCTCTTAGAATGTCTCTTGTTGTTTTTCCTTATAGCTGTCACTTCCTATACCCTGGCTCTTAGAATGTCTCTTGTTGTTTTTCCTTATAGCTGTCACTTCCTATACCCTGGCTCTTAGAATGTCTCTTGTTGTTTTTCCTTATAGCTGTCACTTCCTATACCCTGGCTCTTAGAATGTCTCTTGTTGTTTTTCCTTATAGCTGTCACTTCCTATACCCTGGCTCTTAGAATGTCTCTTGTTGTTTTTCCTTATAGAGGTCACTTCCTATTCCCTTTCCTGTTTTTTTCAGTAAAATATGACCATCTCTGCTTTCATTGATCTACACCACAGATTCTAGATAACAGTTTTCTATATTAGCAGCGAAACCCCCTTATTTATTTTATTTAACCTTTATTTAACTAGGCAAGTCAGTTAAGAACACATTCTTATTTATAATGATGGCCTAGCCCAGCCAAACCCTAATCCGGGCATGGTTCACATTGAAAGGTAATTTAAGATTGAGCCAATGTATGCAGCGTTTACCGTGAATGCAGTATCCGCGATTGCGGGAACATTGCCTTTAATTGTCAATCGCGCTATAAAGAGGATCTTCAGCTCTACGGATTGAATTGAGCTCCTAATAGGATCCACCCTCCCTCAGGTACAGCTCTTCGATGGTGTAGTGGACAGGGAGGACAACGTCATGGTCTACAACCAGTACATGGACGTGGACTACAAGTCCCAGAATTCCCATGACCGCTACCTGAGGCTGACCAATGGGATCTTTCTCAACGAGGTCATGAGGATCATGTAAGTTCACACCTTTGCAGAGGCTTCAAATGTTATGGCTAAATGAATGTGTATTCAATTAAATACATTTTATTTTTACTGTCTGTCTGTCTATCTGTCTGTCTGTCTGTCTGTCTGTCTGTCTGTCTGTCTGTCTGTCTGTCTGTCTGTCTGTCGGTCTATCTGTCATTCCCAGAGACCCCAACCCGAAGCTGGAGCATTTGTACCGCAGTGGAAGAGACGACCAGATTCTCAGAGTCCAGAACTTCTCCATCCTCAACCGACACCTCAGGGCCTTCTACCAGGTATTGTTATTTGTGTCGTGTTTGATACACAATCATGTCTTAGTCAGAGCAATTTACTGTACAAGGTCCAGACTCAAGCCTAGGGAGATATCCAGTCAAATCTCTCTGAGAAATGAACTTAAGTCTGATACAATGCATTAAACACACAAAAACATGAGTCTTCTCTGTTTCAGTTCCTGCTTTCTTAAGTAATTCAAACCCTCTGAACAGTTGATCATCATGGGAGGGACACCAGTGAGTTTCAAGGAATATTCAGGGAATATTCAGAAATATTTTGGATACAATTTATTGACAGGACTGTTTGTCATGACAAGAATTTTGTCATGTCTGGTGGTCCTAATATGTCATTTTATTTCTTGTGGTTTCACTTTTTGCTTTGTGTTGTGGAACCTTAAAACACCATCAGCACGTGGTCAATCTGCAGCCTCATTTCTCTCTACCAGGGCTTGTGTCTGAGAACCAAATATAGCCATTGTACTACATAGAACAGACGTGAACAAGTAGCCCTACTTTCCCCATAACGCCGTCTGTGTTTGTATTTTAATCTGAACTGGCCAACAGGATGCAGTGGAATATTTTGTCATTTCAATGTTGATTGAGTGTCAACTGCAATGTGGTTAGGGAAATTACAATCAATCAATATCTTTATCCCTTCAAGCTCTCTCTTTGCTCAAACCCTGTCATTCTGTCTATAGGAAGACCTACAGCAGCTGATTCTGATGCCTCTTCCAAACACTGCCATTTTGGGGCAAGACCCCCTAACAGGTAAAAAGAGCCTGTTAAAAGAACAGTATCTCTGATTGGCCTTCTATGTTATGAGAGTGTGATGGGAACAAGAGAGTCATAAGAGCTGTAACTTGCAGAGGCAGCAGTGGAGGAGTTGAGGAGATTACTTCTGCTTTTACTGGGATGTGCGATACAGGTGATGTCTCTCTCACACACACACACACACACACACACACACACACACACACACACACACACACACACACACACACACACACACACACACACACACACACACACACACACACACACACACACACACACACACACACACTGCAATTATAACTTTACCAATCTGACTGACTACTCATTGTTGGTCAGCAACAGTGTGAGAGGAAGGAAACATTCATACAGCAAATCCAGTCGCTGGACATCGAGACTCAAACTTCCATTGCCAACTGTATCCAGGAGGTCGGTTCAGTTCCCTACTCATCTACCCATATCCAAACATTAACGTACACCACAACTTTGCCATTTTGTCCCGGAATTCTAAGTCAAATACCGTTATTACCATAGAGAGGTAAGAAACTGTTGCTCCTGCAGGTGACCCAGGACCCCAGAGTGGTGCTGCCTCTGCAATGGGAGGAGCTGGGAGGGCTGGAGGAGGTGGAGCTACAGGTGCTGTTTGGCTCCATGGCCAGACAGATCCAAGGCCTGCTGGCACAGAGAGACACACACCTGGAGGTACACACACATACTCACAAATAATGTCCAGAACAACAGAAGAGGAATTTAATTACAAACCAGGCCTTTCAGCCATTCAGCCTCTTATAGGAGAGTGTATTCCCAGTTACAGCGTCACTGTGTCAAACTCGATTTAAAAGGCTCTAAGGGTTTCTTACACTAACAGATTCACACAGAACCTGGTCCTGATTTTATCACCTACCTGTCACTCACCCCCCCCCCCCCCCCCCCTCAGAGGATAGCAGAGTTGTGTTGGACAAGCGAGGTCCAGCAGGTTGACTCTCTCATGGCGCTCCCAGGTGGTCATACTGAGGAGCTGCCCCAGAGTCTGGCTGTCCAGCTAGCAGACAGCAGGGCCAAACTACGATTCCTCAAACAAGAACTGTAAGACGTGTGTGTGTGTGTGTGTGTGTGTGTGTGTGTGTGTGTGTGTGTGTATGCTTGTGTGTGAGACGGTCATGTCCTTGTGTGCATCAAAAATGTTTTAAGTTGGAGGAAGACATTTCTTTGAGATATGTCTGGTATCTGTTAGAACTATGTCGTCCATTACTAGGGAAGACAAAGGCAAGTTTGTGTGTGTGTGTTAAAGGTTTTAAATTGGAAGAGGACTATTTTGTAATAGATGTATGTGGTTTAGTAGCACAATACTATCGAAATAATGACATCTGTTTCTATAGGGAAGACAAAGGAGATCAACTATTGGATTACAAGCAGGAAGTTCAAACTATGGAGGAGCAGTTGAAGAAACTTCAGAAAGAAGTAAGATTTTCTGTAGCAGCACTACCAGTAAATGTACCGGAACTTCACACCACTTTTGTCCTCCTCTGAACTCACCTCCATCTTGTGTGTGTTGGGCAGAACCGCAGTCTTCAGGGTGAGGTGCGGGGAATGCGTGCATTGCGTGACGAGCTGGACTGTCTTCGTGACCGTGCAGGCAGAGCTGAGCAGCTGCAGACAGAACTACAGAGCTGCACTCATAGACTACGCAGCCTGGAAGTCACTCGCACACAACTGAAGGTATCCCCTACACCACCAATACACTACACACTGTTTAGTACACAGAGACACAACAAAGGTATCCCCTACACCACCAATACACTACACACTGTTTAGTACACAGAGACACAACAAAGGTATCCCCTACACCACCAATACACTACACACTGTTTAGTACACAGAGACACAACTGAAGGTATCTCCACCAATACACTACACACTGTTTAGTACACAGAGACACAACTGAAGGTATCTCCACCAATACACTACACACTGTTTAGTACACAGAGACACACCTGAAGGTATATCCACCAATACACTACACATTGTTTAGTACACAGAGACACTACTGAAGGTATCTCCACCAATACACGACACACTGTTTAGTACACAGAGACACAACTGAAGGTATCTCCACCAATACACTACACACTGTTTAGTACACAGAGACACTACTGAAGGTATCTCCACCAATACACTACACACTGTTTAGTACACAGAGACACAACTGAAGGTATCTCCACGAATACACTACACACTGTTTAGTACACAGAGACACAACTGAAGGTATCTCCACCAATACACTACACACTGTTTAGTACACAGAGACACAACTGAAGATATCTCCACCAATACACTACACACTGTTTAGTACACAGAGACACTACTGAAGGTATCTCCACGAATACACTACACACTGTTTAGTACACAGAGACATAACTGAAGGTATCTCCACCAATACACTGCACACTGTTTAGTACACAGAGACACTACTGAAGGTATCTCCACCAATACACTACACACTGTTTAGTACATAGAGACACAACTGAAGGTATCTCCACCAATACACTACACACTGTTTAGTACACAGAGACACTACTGAAGGTATCTCCACCTATACACCACACACTGTTTAGTACACAGAGACACTACTGAAGGTATCTCCACCAATACACTACACACTGTTTAGTACACAGAGACACAACTGATGATATCTCCACCAATACACTACACACTGTTTAGTACACAGAGACACTACTGAAGATATCTCCAACAATACACTACACACTGTTTAGTACACAGAGACACAACTGAAGGTATCTCCACCAATACACTACACACTGTTTAGTACACAGAGACACTACTGAAGGTATCTCCACCAATACACTACACACTGTTTAGTACACAGAGACACAACTGAAGGTATCTCCACCAATACACTACACACTGTTTAGTACACAGAGACACAACTGAAGGTATCTCCACCAATACACTACACACTGTTTAGTACACAGAGACACTACTGAAGGTATCTCCACCAATACACTACACACTGTTTAGTACACAGAGACACAACTGAAGGTATCTCCACCAATACACTACACACTGTTTAGTACACAGAGACACTATTGAAGGTATCTCCACCAATATACTACTCACTGTTTAGTACACAGAGACACTACTGAAGGTATCTCCACAGAGACACAACTGAAGGTATCTCCACCAATACACTACACACTGTTTAGTACACAGAGGCACAACTGAAGGTATCTCCACCAATACACTACACACTGTTTAGTACACAGAGACACAACTGAAGGTATCTCCACCAATACACTACACACTGTTTAGTACACAGAGACACTACTGAAGGTATCTCCAGCAATACACTACACACTGTTTAGTACACAGAGACACTACTGAAGGTATCTCCACCAATACACTACACACTGTTTAGTACACAGAGACACTACCGAAGGTATCGGCAGCAATTCACCACACACTGTTTAGTACACAGAGACACTACCGAAGGTATCGGCACCAATACACCACACACTGTTTAGTACACAGAGACACTACCGAAGGTATCGGCACCAATACACCACAAACTGTTTAGTACACAGAGACACTACGGAAGGTATCGACACCAATACACCACACACTGTTTAGTACACAGAGACACTACCGAAGGTATCGGCACCTATACACCATACACTGTTTAGTACACAGAGACACTACCGAAGGTATCGGCACCAATACACCACACACTGTTTAGTACACAGAGACACTACGGAAGGTATCGGCACCAATACACCACACACTGTTTAGTACACAGAGACACTACCGAAGGTATCGGCACCAATACACCACGCACTGTTTAGTACACAGAGACACTACTGAAGGTATCTCCACCAATACACTACACACTATTTAGTACACAGAGACACTACTGAAGTAATCTCCACCAATACACTACACACTGTTTAGTACACAGAGACACTACCGAAGGTATCGGCACCAATTCACCACGCACTGTTTAGTACACAGAGACACTACCGAAGGTATCTCCACCAATACACTACACACTGTTTAGTACACAGAGACACTACCGAAGGTATCGGCAGCAATTCACCACACACTGTTTAGTACACAGAGACACTACCGAAGGTATCGGCACCAATACACCACACACTGTTTAGTACACAGAGACACTACCGAAGGTATCGGCAGCAATTCACCACACACTGTTTAGTACACAGAGACACTACCGAAGGTATCGGCACCAATACACCACACACTGTTTAGTACACAGAGACACTACCGAAGGTATCGGCACCTATACACCATACACTGTTTAGTACACAGAGACACTACCGAAGGTATCGGCACCATTAGTACACAGAGACACTACGGAAGTTATCGGCACCAATACACCACACACTGTTTAGTACACAGAGACACTACCGAGGTATCGGCACCAATACACTACACACTGTTTAGTACACAGAGACACTACTGAAGGCATCTCCACCAATACACTACACACTGTTTAGTACACAGAGACACAACTGAAGGTATGTCCACCAATACACTACACACTGTTTAGTACACAGAGACACTACTGAAGGTATCTCCACCAAAACACTACACACTGTTTAGTACACAGAGACACTACTGAAGGTATCTCCACCAATACACTACACACTGTTTAGTACACAGAGACACTACTGAAGGTATCTCCACCAATACACTACACACTGTTTAGTACACAGAGACACTACCGAAGGTATCGGCAGCAATTCACCACACACTGTTTAGTACACAGAGACACTACCGAAGGTATCGGCACCAATACACCACACACTGTTTAGTACACAGAGACACTACCGAAGGTATCGGCACCAATACACCACACACTGTTTAGTACACAGAGACACTACGGAAGGTATCGACACCAATACACCACACACTGTTTAGTACACAGAGACACTACCGAAGGTATCGGCACCAATACACTACACACTATTTAGTACACAGAGACACTACTGAAGTAATCTCCACCAATACACTACACACTGTTTAGTACACAGAGACACTACTGAAGGTATCTCCAGCAATACACTACACACTGTTTAGTACACAGAGACACTACTGAAGGTATCTCCACCAATACACTACACACTGTTTAGTACACAGAGACACTACCGAAGGTATCGGCAGCAATTCACCACACACTGTTTAGTACACAGAGACACTACCGAAGGTATCGGCACCAATACACCACACACTGTTTAGTACACAGAGACACTACCGAAGGTATCGGCACCAATACACCACAAACTGTTTAGTACACAGAGACACTACGGAAGGTATCGACACCAATACACCACACACTGTTTAGTACACAGAGACACTACCGAAGGTATCGGCACCTATACACCATACACTGTTTAGTACACAGAGACACTACCGAAGGTATCGGCACCAATACACCACACACTGTTTAGTACACAGAGACACTACGGAAGGTATCGGCACCAATACACCACACACTGTTTAGTACACAGAGACACTACCGAAGGTATCGGCACCAATACACCACGCACTGTTTAGTACACAGAGACACTACTGAAGGTATCTCCACCAATACACTACACACTATTTAGTACACAGAGACACTACTGAAGTAATCTCCACCAATACACTACACACTGTTTAGTACACAGAGACACTACCGAAGGTATCGGCACCAATTCACCACGCACTGTTTAGTACACAGAGACACTACCGAAGGTATCTCCACCAATACACTACACACTGTTTAGTACACAGAGACACTACCGAAGGTATCGGCAGCAATTCACCACACACTGTTTAGTACACAGAGACACTACCGAAGGTATCGGCACCAATACACCACACACTGTTTAGTACACAGAGACACTACCGAAGGTATCGGCAGCAATTCACCACACACTGTTTAGTACACAGAGACACTACCGAAGGTATCGGCACCAATACACCACACACTGTTTAGTACACAGAGACACTACCGAAGGTATCGGCACCAATACACCACACACTGTTTAGTACACAGAGACACTACGGAAGGTATCGACACCAATACACCACACACTGTTTAGTACACAGAGACACTACCGAAGGTATCGGCACCAATACACTACACACTATTTAGTACACAGAGACACTACTGAAGTAATCTCCACCAATACACTACACACTGTTTAGTACACAGAGACACTACTGAAGGTATCTCCAGCAATACACTACACACTGTTTAGTACACAGAGACACTACTGAAGGTATCTCCACCAATACACTACACACTGTTTAGTACACAGAGACACTACCGAAGGTATCGGCAGCAATTCACCACACACTGTTTAGTACACAGAGACACTACCGAAGGTATCGGCACCAATACACCACACACTGTTTAGTACACAGAGACACTACCGAAGGTATCGGCACCAATACACCACAAACTGTTTAGTACACAGAGACACTACGGAAGGTATCGACACCAATACACCACACACTGTTTAGTACACAGAGACACTACCGAAGGTATCGGCACCTATACACCATACACTGTTTAGTACACAGAGACACTACCGAAGGTATCGGCACCAATACACCACACACTGTTTAGTACACAGAGACACTACGGAAGGTATCGGCACCAATACACCACACACTGTTTAGTACACAGAGACACTACCGAAGGTATCGGCACCAATACACCACGCACTGTTTAGTACACAGAGACACTACTGAAGGTATCTCCACCAATACACTACACACTATTTAGTACACAGAGACACTACTGAAGTAATCTCCACCAATACACTACACACTGTTTAGTACACAGAGACACTACCGAAGGTATCGGCACCAATTCACCACGCACTGTTTAGTACACAGAGACACTACCGAAGGTATCTCCACCAATACACTACACACTGTTTAGTACACAGAGACACTACCGAAGGTATCGGCAGCAATTCACCACACACTGTTTAGTACACAGAGACACTACCGAAGGTATCGGCACCAATACACCACACACTGTTTAGTACACAGAGACACTACCGAAGGTATCGGCAGCAATTCACCACACACTGTTTAGTACACAGAGACACTACCGAAGGTATCGGCACCAATACACCACACACTGTTTAGTACACAGAGACACTACCGAAGGTATCGGCACCTATACACCATACACTGTTTAGTACACAGAGACACTACCGAAGGTATCGGCACCATTAGTACACAGAGACACTACGGAAGTTATCGGCACCAATACACCACACACTGTTTAGTACACAGAGACACTACCGAGGTATCGGCACCAATACACTACACACTGTTTAGTACACAGAGACACTACTGAAGGCATCTCCACCAATACACTACACACTGTTTAGTACACAGAGACACAACTGAAGGTATGTCCACCAATACACTACACACTGTTTAGTACACAGAGACACTACTGAAGGTATCTCCACCAAAACACTACACACTGTTTAGTACACAGAGACACTACTGAAGGTATCTCCACCAATACACTACACACTGTTTAGTACACAGAGACACTACTGAAGGTATCTCCACCAATACACTACACACTGTTTAGTACACAGAGACACTACCGAAGGTATCGGCAGCAATTCACCACACACTGTTAGTACACAGAGACACTACCGAAGGTATCGGCACCAATACACCACACACTGTTTAGTACACAGAGACACTACCGAAGGTATCGGCACCAATACACCACACACTGTTTAGTACACAGAGACACTACGGAAGGTATCGACACCAATACACCACACACTGTTTAGTACACAGAGACACTACCGAAGGTATCGGCACCAATACACCACACACTGTTTAGTACACAGAGACACTACCGAAGGTATCGGCACCTATACACCATACACTGTTTAGCACACAGAGACACTACCGAAGGTATCGGCACCAATACACCACACACTGTTTAGTACACAGAGACACTACGGAAGGTATCGGCACCAATACACCACACACTGTTTAGTACACAGAGACACTACCGAAGGTATCGGCACCAATACACCACACACTGTTTAGTACACAGAGACACTACCGAAGGTATCGGCACCTATACACCATACACTGTTTAGTACACAGAGACACTACCGAAGGTATCGGCACCAATACACCACGCACTGTTTAGTACACAGAGACACTACTGAAGGTATCTCCACCAATACACTACACACTATTTAGTACACAGAGACACTACTGAAGTTATCTCCACCAATACACTACACACTGTTTAGTACACAGAGACACTACCGAAGGTATCGGCACCAATTCACCACGCACTGTTTAGTACACAGAGACACTACTGAAGGTATCTCCACCAATACACTACACACTGTTTAGTACACAGAGACACTACTGAAGGTATCTCCACCAATACACTACACACTGTTTAGTACATAGAGACACAACTGAAGGTATCTCCACCAATACACTACACACTGTTTAGTACACAGAGACACTACTGAAGGTATCTCCACCTATACACTACACACTGTTTAGTACACAGAGACACTACTGAAGGTATCTCCACCAATACACTACACACTGTTTAGTACACAGAGACACAACTGATGATATCTCCACCAATACACTACACACTGTTTAGTACACAGAGACACTACTGAAGATATCTCCAACAATACACTACACACTGTTTAGTACACAGAGACACAACTGAAGGTATCTCCACCAATACACTACACACTGTTTAGTACACAGAGACACTACTGAAGGTATCTCCACCAATACACTACACACTGTTTAGTACACAGAGACACAACTGAAGGTATCTCCACCAATACACTACACACTGTTTAGTACACAGAGACACTATTGAAGGTATCTCCACCAATACACTACTCACTGTTTAGTACACAGAGACACTACTGAAGGTATCTCCACAGAGACACAACTGAAGGTATCTCCACCAATACACTACACACTGTTTAGTACACAGAGGCACAACTGAAGGTATCTCCACCAATACACTACACACTGTTTAGTACACAGAGACACAACTGAAGGTATCTCCACCAATACACTACACACTGTTTAGTACACAGAGACACTACTGAAGGTATCTCCAGCAATACACTACACACTGTTTAGTACACAGAGACACTACTGAAGGTATCTCCACCAATACACTACACACTGTTTAGTACACAGAGACACTACCGAAGGTATCGGCAGCAATTCACCACACACTGTTTAGTACACAGAGACACTACCGAAGGTATCGGCACCAATACACCACACACTGTTTAGTACACAGAGACACTACCGAAGGTATCGGCACCAATACACCACACACTGTTTAGTACACAGAGACACTACGGAAGGTATCGACACCAATACACCACACACTGTTTAGTACACAGAGACACTACCGAAGGTATCGGCACCTATACACCATACACTGTTTAGTACACAGAGACACTACCGAAGGTATCGGCACCAATACACCACACACTGTTTAGTACACAGAGACACTACGGAAGGTATCGGCACCAATACACCACACACTGTTTAGTACACAGAGACACTACCGAAGGTATCGGCACCAATACACCACGCACTGTTTAGTACACAGAGACACTACTGAAGGTATCTCCACCAATACACTACACACTATTTAGTACACAGAGACACTACTGAAGTAATCTCCACCAATACACTACACACTGTTTAGTACACAGAGACACTACCGAAGGTATCGGCACCAATTCACCACGCACTGTTTAGTACACAGAGACACTACCGAAGGTATCTCCACCAATACACTACACACTGTTTAGTACACAGAGACACTACCGAAGGTATCGGCAGCAATTCACCACACACTGTTTAGTACACAGAGACACTACCGAAGGTATCGGCACCAATACACCACACACTGTTTAGTACACAGAGACACTACCGAAGGTATCGGCAGCAATTCACCACACACTGTTTAGTACACAGAGACACTACCGAAGGTATCGGCACCAATACACCACACACTGTTTAGTACACAGAGACACTACCGAAGGTATCGGCACCTATACACCATACACTGTTTAGTACACAGAGACACTACCGAAGGTATCGGCACCATTAGTACACAGAGACACTACGGAAGTTATCGGCACCAATACACCACACACTGTTTAGTACACAGAGACACTACCGAGGTATCGGCACCAATACACTACACACTGTTTAGTACACAGAGACACTACTGAAGGCATCTCCACCAATACACTACACACTGTTTAGTACACAGAGACACAACTGAAGGTATGTCCACCAATACACTACACACTGTTTAGTACACAGAGACACTACTGAAGGTATCTCCACCAAAACACTACACACTGTTTAGTACACAGAGACACTACTGAAGGTATCTCCACCAATACACTACACACTGTTTAGTACACAGAGGACACTACTGAAGGTATCTCCACCAATACACTACACACTGTTTAGTACACAGAGACACTACCGAAGGTATCGGCAGCAATTCACCACACACTGTTTAGTACACAGAGACACTACCGAAGGTATCGGCACCAATACACCACACACTGTTTAGTGCACAGAGACACTACCGAAGGTATCGGCACCAATACACCACACACTGTTTAGTACACAGAGACACTACGGAAGGTATCGACACCAATACACCACACACTGTTTAGTACACAGAGACACTACCGAAGGTATCGGCACCAATACACCACACACTGTTTAGTACACAGAGACACTACCGAAGGTATCGGCACCAATACACCACACACTGTTTAGTACACAGAGACACTACCGAAGGTATCGGCACCAATACACCACAAACTGTTTAGTACACAGAGGACACTACGGAAGGTATCGACACCAATACACCACACACTGTTTAGTACACAGAGACACTACCGAAGGTATCGGCACCTATACACCATACACTGTTTAGTACACAGAGACACTACCGAAGGTATCGGCACCAATACACCACACACTGTTTAGTACACAGAGACACTACGGAAGGTATCGGCACCAATACACCACACACTGTTTAGTACACAGAGACACTACCGAAGGTATCGGCACCAATACACCACGCACTGTTTAGTACACAGAGACACTACTGAAGGTATCTCCACCAATACACTACACACTATTTAGTACACAGAGACACTACTGAAGTAATCTCCACCAATACACTACACACTGTTTAGTACACAGAGACACTACCGAAGGTATCGGCACCAATTCACCACGCACTGTTTAGTACACAGAGACACTACCGAAGGTATCTCCACCAATACACTACACACTGTTTAGTACACAGAGACACTACCGAAGGTATCGGCAGCAATTCACCACACACTGTTTAGTACACAGAGACACTACCGAAGGTATCGGCACCAATACACCACACACTGTTTAGTACACAGAGACACTACCGAAGGTATCGGCAGCAATTCACCACACACTGTTTAGTACACAGAGACACTACCGAAGGTATCGGCACCAATACACCACACACTGTTTAGTACACAGAGACACTACCGAAGGTATCGGCACCTATACACCATACACTGTTTAGTACACAGAGACACTACCGAAGGTATCGGCACCATTAGTACACAGAGACACTACGGAAGTTATCGGCACCAATACACCACACACTGTTTAGTACACAGAGACACTACCGAGGGTATCGGCACCAATACACTACACACTGTTTAGTACACAGAGACACTACTGAAGGCATCTCCACCAATACACTACACACTGTTTAGTACACAGAGACACAACTGAAGGTATGTCCACCAATACACTACACACTGTTTAGTACACAGAGACACTACTGAAGGTATCTCCACCAAAACACTACACACTGTTTAGTACACAGAGACACTACTGAAGGTATCTCCACCAATACACTACACACTGTTTAGTACACAGAGACACTACTGAAGGTATCTCCACCAATACACTACACACTGTTTAGTACACAGAGACACTACCGAAGGTATCGGCAGCAATTCACCACACACTGTTTAGTACACAGAGACACTACCGAAGGTATCGGCACCAATACACCACACACTGTTTAGTAGCACAGAGACACTACCGAAGGTATCGGCACCAATACACCACACACTGTTTAGTACACAGAGACACTACGGAAGGTATCGACACCAATACACCACACACTGTTTAGTACACAGAGACACTACCGAAGGTATCGGCACCAATACACCACACACTGTTTAGTACACAGAGACACTACCGAAGGTATCGGCACCTATACACCATACACTGTTTAGCACACAGAGACACTACCGAAGGTATCGGCACCAATACACCACACACTGTTTAGTACACAGAGACACTACGGAAGGTATCGGCACCAATACACCACACACTGTTTAGTACACAGAGACACTACCGAAGGTATCGGCACCAATACACCACACACTGTTTAGTACACAGAGACACTACCGAAGGTATCGGCACCTATACACCATACACTGTTAGTACACAGAGACACTACCGAAGGTATCGGCACCAATACAACCACGCACTGTTTAGTACACAGAGACACTACTGAAGGTATCTCCACCAATACACTACACACTATTTAGTACACAGAGACACTACTGAAGTTATCTCCACCAATACACTACACACTGTTAGTACACAGAGACACTACCGAAGGTATCGGCACCAATTCACCACGCACTGTTAGTACACAGAGACACTACTGAAGGTATCTCCACCAATACACTACACACTGTTTAGTACACAGAGACACTACTGAAGGTATCTCCACCAATACACTACACACTGTTTAGTACATAGAGACACAACTGAAGATATCTCCACCAATACACTACACACTGTTTAGTACACAGAGACACTACTGAAGGTATCTCCACCTATACACTACACACTGTTTAGTACACAGAGACACTACTGAAGGTATCTCCACCAATACACTACACACTGTTTAGTACACAGAGACACAACTGATGATATCTCCACCATACACTACACACTGTTTAGTACACAGAGACACTACTGAAGATATCTCCAACAATACACTACACACTGTTTAGTACACAGAGACACAACTGAAGGTATCTCCACCAATACACTACACACTGTTTAGTACACAGAGACACTACTGAAGGTATCTCCACCTATACCTACACACTGTTTAGTACACAGAGACACTACTGAAGGTATCTCCACCAATACACTACACACTATTTAGTACACAGAGACACTACTGAAGTTATCTCCACCAATACACTACACACTGTTTAGTACACAGAGACACTACCGAAGGTATCGGCACCAATTCACCACGCACTGTTTAGTACACAGAGACCACTACTGAAGGTATCTCCACCAATACACTACACACTGTTTAGTACACAGGAGACACTACTGAAGGTATCTCCACCAATACACTACACACTGTTTAGTACATAGAGACACAACTGAAGGTATCTCCACCAATACACTACACACTGTTTAGTACACAGAGACACTACTGAAGGTATCTCCACCTATACACTACACACTGTTTAGTACACAGAGACACTACTGAAGGTATCTCCACCAATACACTACACACTGTTTAGTACACAGAGACACAAACTGATGATATCTCCACCAATACACTACACACTGTTTAGTACACAGAGACACTACTGAAGATATCTCCAACAATACACTACACACTGTTTAGTACACAGAGACACAACTGAAGGTATCTCCACCAATACACTACACACTGTTTAGTACACAGAGACACTACTGAAGGTATCTCCACCAATACACTACACACTGTTTAGTACACAGAGACACAACTGAAGGTATCTCCACCAATACACTACACACTGTTTAGTACACAGAGACACTATTGAAGGTATCTCCACCAATACACTACTCACTGTTTAGTACACAGAGACACTACTGAAGGTATCTCCACAGAGACACAACTGAAGGTATCTCCACCAATACACTACACACTGTTTAGTACACAGAGGCAAACTGAAGGTATCTCACCAATACACTACACACTGTTTAGTACACAGAGACACAACTGAAGGTATCTCCACCAATACACTACACACTGTTTAGTACACAGAGACACTACTGAAGGTATCTCCAGCAATACACTACACACTGTTTAGTACACAGAGACACTACTGAAGGTATCTCCACCAATACACTACACACTGTTTTAGTTACACAGAGACACTACCGAGGTATCGGCAGCAATTCACCACACACTGTTAGTACACAGAGACACTACCGAAGGTATCGGCACCAATACACCACACACTGTTTAGTACACAGAGACATACCGAAGGTATCGGCACCAATACACCACACACTGTTAGTACACAGAGGACACTACGGAAGGTATCGACACCAATACACCACAACACTGTTAAGTACACAGAGACACTACCTAAGGTATCGGCACCTATACCACCATACAACTGTTTTAGTACACAGATAGACCCCACTACCGAAGGTATCGGCACCAATACACCCACAACCACTGTTTAGTTACACAGAGACACTACGCGAAGTATCGGCACCAATACACCACACACTGTTTAGTACACAGAGACACTACCGAAGGTATCGGCACCAATACACTACACACTGTTTAGTACACAGAGACACTACTGAAGGTATCTCCACCAATACACTACACACTGTTTAGTACACAGAGACACTACTGAAGGTATCTCCACCAATACACTACACACTGTTTAGTACACAGAGACACTACTGAAGGTATCTCCACCAATTCACTACACACTGTTTAGTACACAGAGACACTACTGAAGGTATCTCCACCAATACACTACACACTGTTTAGTACACAGAGACACTACTGAAGGTATCTCCACCAATACACTACACACTGTTTAGTACACAGAGACACTACCGAAGGTATCGGCACCAATACACCACACACTGTTTAGTACACAGAGACACTACCGAAGGTATCGGCACCAATACACCACACACTGTTTAGTACACAGAGACACTACCGAAGGTATCGGCACCAATACACCACACACTGTTTAGTACACAGAGACACTACCGAAGGTATCGGCACCTATACACCATACACTGTTTAGTACACAGAGACACTACCGAAGGTATCGGCACCATTAGTACACAGAGACACTACGGAAGTTATCGGCACCAATTACACCACACACTGTTTAGTACACAGAGACACTACCGAGGTATCGGCACCAATACACTACACACTGTTTAGTTACACAGAGGACACTACTGAAGGCATCTCCACCAATACACTACACACTGTTTAGTACACAGAGACACAACTGAAGGTATGTCCACCAATACCACTACACACTGTTTAGTACACAGAGACACTACTGAAGGTATCTCCACCAAAACACTACACACTGTTTAGTACACAGAGACACTACTGAAGGTATCTCCACCAATACACTACACACTGTTTAGTACACAGAGACACTACTGAAGGTATCTCCACCAATACACTACACACTGTTTAGTACACAGAGACACTACCGAAGGTATCGGCAGCAATTCACCACACACTGTTTAGTACACAGAGACACTACCGAAGGTATCGGCACCAATACACCACACACTGTTTAGTGCACAGAGACACTACCGAAGGTATCGGCACCAATACACCACACACTGTTTAGTACACAGAGACACTACGGAAGGTATCGACACCAATACACCACACACTGTTTAGTACACAGAGACACTACCGAAGGTATCGGCACCAATACACCACACACTGTTTAGTACACAGAGACACTACCGAAGGTATCGGCACCTATACACCATACACCGTTTAGCACACAGAGACACTACCGAAGGTATCGGCACCAATACACCACACACTGTTTAGTACACAGAGACACTACGGAAGGTATCGGCACCAATACACCACACACTGTTTAGTACACAGAGACACTACCGAAGGTATCGGCACCAATACACCACACACTGTTTAGTACACAGAGACACTACCGAAGGTATCGGCACCTATACACCATACACTGTTTAGTACACAGAGACACTACCGAAGGTATCGGCACCAATACACCACGCACTGTTTAGTACACAGAGACACTACTGAAGGTATCTCCACCAATACACTACACACTATTTAGTACACAGAGACACTACTGAAGTTATCTCCACCAATACACTACACACTGTTTAGTACACAGAGACACTACCGAAGGTATCGGCACCAATTCACCACGCACTGTTTAGTACACAGAGACACTACTGAAGGTATCTCCACCAATACACTACACACTGTTTAGTACACAGAGACACTACTGAAGGTATCTCCACCAATACACTACACACTGTTTAGTACATAGAGACACAACTGAAGATATCTCCACCAATACACTACACACTGTTTAGTACACAGAGACACTACTGAAGGTATCTCCACCTATACACTACACACTGTTTAGTACACAGAGACACTACTGAAGGTATCTCCACCAATACACTACACACTGTTTAGTACACAGAGACACAACTGATGATATCTCCACCAATACACTACACACTGTTTAGTACACAGAGACACTACTGAAGATATCTCCAACAATACACTACACACTGTTTAGTACACAGAGACACAACTGAAGGTATCTCCACCAATACACTACACACTGTTTAGTACACAGAGACACTACTGAAGGTATCTCCACCAATACACTACACACTGTTTAGTACACAGAGACACAACTGAAGGTATCTCCACCAATACACTACACACTGTTTAGTACACAGAGACACTATTGAAGGTATCTCCACCAATACACTACTCACTGTTTAGTACACAGAGACACTACTGAAGGTATCTCCACAGAGACACAACTGAAGGTATCTCCACCAATACACTACACACTGTTTAGTACACAGAGGCACAACTGAAGGTATCTCCACCAATACACTACACACTGTTTAGTACACAGAGACACAACTGAAGGTATCTCCACCAATACACTACACACTGTTTAGTACACAGAGACACTACTGAAGGTATCTCCAGCAATACACTACACACTGTTTAGTACACAGAGACACTACTGAAGGTATCTCCACCAATACACTACACACTGTTTAGTACACAGAGACACTACCGAAGGTATCGGCAGCAATTCACCACACACTGTTTAGTACACAGAGACACTACCGAAGGTATCGGCACCAATACACCACACACTGTTTAGTACACAGAGACACTACCGAAGGTATCGGCACCAATACACCACACACTGTTTAGTACACAGAGACACTACGGAAGGTATCGACACCAATACACCACACACTGTTTAGTACACAGAGACACTACCGAAGGTATCGGCACCTATACACCATACACTGTTTAGTACACAGAGACACTACCGAAGGTATCGGCACCAATACACCACACACTGTTTAGTACACAGAGACACTACGGAAGGTATCGGCACCAATACACCACACACTGTTTAGTACACAGAGACACTACCGAAGGTATCGGCACCAATACACCACGCACTGTTTAGTACACAGAGACACTACTGAAGGTATCTCCACCAATACACTACACACTATTTAGTACACAGAGACACTACTGAAGTAATCTCCACCAATACACTACACACTGTTTAGTACACAGAGACACTACCGAAGGTATCGGCACCAATTCACCACGCACTGTTTAGTACACAGAGACACTACCGAAGGTATCTCCACCAATACACTACACACTGTTTAGTACACAGAGACACTACCGAAGGTATCGGCAGCAATTCACCACACACTGTTTAGTACACAGAGACACTACCGAAGGTATCGGCACCAATACACCACACACTGTTTAGTACACAGAGACACTACCGAAGGTATCGGCAGCAATTCAACCACACACTGTTTAGTACACAGAGACACTACCGAAGGTATCGGCACCAATACACCACACACTGTTTAGTACACAGAGACACTACCGAAGGTATCGGCACCTATACACCATACACTGTTTAGTACACAGAGACACCTACCGAAGGTATCGGCACCATTAGTACACAGAGACACTACGGAAGTTATCGGCACCATACACCGACACACTGTTTAGTACACAGAGACACTACCGAGGTATCGGCACCAATACACTACAACACTGTTTAGTACACAGAGACACTACTGAAGGCATCTCCCACCAATACACTACACACTGTTTAGTACACAGAGACACAACTGAAGGTATGTCCACCAATACACTACACACTGTTAGTACACAGAGACACTACTGAAGGTATCTCCACCAAAACACTACACACTGTTTAGTACACAGAGACACTACTGAAGGTATCTCCACCAATACACTACACCTGTTTATTACACAGAGACACTACTGAAGGTATCTCCACCAATACACTACACACTGTTTAGTACACAGAGACACTACCGAAGGTATCGGCAGCAATTCACCACACACTGTTTAGTACACAGAGACACTACCGAAGGTATCGGCACAAGACACCACACACTGTTTAGTGCACAGAGACACTACCCGGAAGGTATCGGCACCAATACACCACACAACTGTTTAGTACAACAGAGACAACTACGGAAGGTATCGACAACCAATACACCACACACTGTTTAGTACACAGAGACCACTACCGGAAGGTATCGGCACCAATACACCACAACACTGTTTAGTACACAGAAGACATACTACCTGAAGGTATCGGCAGCAATTTCAACCACACACTGTTTAGTACACAGAGACACTACCGAAGGTAATCGCACAAAATACACCACACACTGTTAGTACACAGAGACACTACCGAAGGTTCGGCAACCTATACACCAATACACTGTTTAGTACACAGAGACACTACCGAAGGTATCGGTCACCATTAGTACAGAGACCTACGGAGTTAATCGTCACCCAATACCCGGAACTGTTTAGTACACCGACACTACCCCAATACACCACCCACACTGTTTAGTACACAGAGACACTACCGAGGTAATCTGGCACCAATACACTACACACTGTTTAGGACACAAGAGACACTACTGAAGGCCCCATCTCCCCCAATACACTACACACTGTTTCGGTACACAGAGACACAACTGAAAGGTATGTCCACCCAATACACTACACACTGTTTAGTACACCGAGACCACTACTGACGGTATCTCCACCAAACACTACACACTGTTTAGTACACAGAGACACTACTGAAGGTATCTCCACCAATTACACTACACACTGTTAGTACACAGGAGACACTTACTGAAGGTATCTCCACCAATACACTACACACTGTTTAGTAGCCAAGAGAACCTACCGAAGGTATCGCCGTCATTCACACCACACACGGTTTAGTACCAGAGACACGTACCGAAGGTATCGGCACCAAATACACCCACACACTGTTTAGTGCACAGAGACACTACCGAAGGTATCGGCACCAATACACCACACACTGTTTAGTACACAGAGACACTACGGAAGGTATCGACACCAATACACCACACACTGTTTAGTACACAGAGACACTACCGAAGGTATCGGCACCAATACACCACACACTGTTTAGTACACAGAGACACTACCGAAGGTATCGGCAGCAATTCACCACACACTGTTTAGTACACAGAGACACTACCGAAGGTATCGGCACCAATACACCACACACTGTTTAGTACACAGAGACACTACCGAAGGTATCGGCACCTATACACCATACACTGTTTAGTACACAGAGACACTACCGAAGGTATCGGCACCATTAGTACACAGAGACACTACGGAAGTTATCGGCACCAATACACCACACACTGTTTAGTACACAGAGACACTACCGAGGTATCGGCACCAATACACTACACACTGTTTAGTACACAGAGACACTACTGAAGGCATCTCCACCAATACACTACACACTGTTTAGTACACAGAGACACAACTGAAGGTATGTCCACCAATACACTACACACTGTTTAGTACACAGAGACACTACTGAAGGTATCTCCACCAAACACTACACACTGTTTAGTACACAGAGACACTACTGAAGGTATCTCCACCAATACACTACACACTGTTTAGTACACAGAGACACTACTGAAGGTATCTCCACCAATACACTACACACTGTTTTAGTACACAGAGACACTACCGAAGGTATCGGCAGCAATTCACCACACACTGTTTAGTACACAGAGACACTACCGAAGGTATCGGCACCAATACACCACACACTGTTTAGTGCAACAGAGACACTACCGAAGGTATCGGCACCAATACACCACACACTGTTTAGTACACAGAGACACTACGGAAGGTATCGACACCAATACACCACACACTGTTTAGTACACAGAGACACTACCGAAGGTATCGGCACCAATACACCACACACTGTTTAGTACACAGAGACACTACCGAAGGTATCGGCACCTATACACCATACACTGTTTAGCACACAGAGACACTACCGAAGGTATCGGCACCAATACACCACACACTGTTTAGTACACAGAGACACTACGGAAGGTATCGGCACCAATACACCACACACTGTTTAGTACACAGAGACACTACCGAAGGTATCGGCACCAATACACCACACACTGTTTAGTACACAGAGACACTACCGAAGGTATCGGCACCTATACACCATACACTGTTTAGTACACAGAGACACTACCGAAGGTATCGGCACCAATACACCACGCACTGTTTAGTACACAGAGACACTACTGAAGGTATCTCCACCAATACACTACACACTATTTAGTACACAGAGACACTACTGAAGTTATCTCCACCAATACACTACACACTGTTTAGTACACAGAGACACTACGGAAGGTATCGGCACCATTAGTACACAGAGACACTACGGAAGGTATCGGCACCAATACACCACACACTGTTTAGTACACAGAGACACTACCGAAGGTATCGGCACCAATACACCACACACTGTTTAGTACACAGAGACACTATCGAAGGTATCGGCACCAATACACAACATACTGTTGACAGACACAATTGATGGTACCACACCACACCAACTCTACTGTCAACTGTAGCCACACAGCTGATGGTTGGCCCATTCCAAAAAACAACCCTTATCCCCTTCCCAAAACAACCCTTAGCCCATTCCCAAAAACAACCCGTAGCCCCTTTCCCAAGCTACTTCCCCTCTGTGTTTGCAAATGGGCTTACAGAAGGTGAGCTCCCTCAATATTGATGACTTTGTTGCAGTTTCTACATGTAGTATAGGTGTTAGTGGGGCTGTGGCGGTCATGACTTTGTTGCAGTTTCTACATGTAGTATAGGTGTTAGTGGGGCTGTGGCGGTCATGACATTGGTGCAGTTTCTACATGTAGTATAGGTGTTAGTGGGGCTGTGGCAGTCATGACATTGGTGCAGTTTCTACATGTAGTATAGGTGTTAGTGGGGCTGTGGCGGTCATGACTTTGTTGCAGTTTCTACATGTAGTATAGGTGCTAGTGGGGCTGTGGCAGTCATGACATTGGTGCAGTTTCTACATGTAGTATAGGTGCTAGTGGGGCTGTGGCAGTCATGACATTGTTGCAGTTTATACATGTAGTATAGGTGTTAGTGGGGCTGTGGCAGTCATGACATTGTTGCAGTTTCTACATGTAGTATAGGTGCTAGTGGGGCTGTGGCAGTCATGACATTGGTGCAGTTTCTACATGTAGTATAGGTGCTAGTGGGGCTGTGGCAGTCATGACATTGTTGCAGTTTCTACATGTAGTATAGGTGTTAGTGGGGCTGTGGCAGTCATGACATTGTTGCAGTTTCTACATGTAGTATAGGTGTTAGTGGGGCTGTGGCGGTTGATTCGATTTGTAGGAACAGGGGCAGGGGAAAAAGAGGTTATCTGTATGCACTCGAGTAGGGAATGGAGGCCACGCACTTTCCCCACCGGCCCATTTTGTAGGATACCTGTAGGATTCCTGTTAGAGGAGCATGCTCTCACTGTCTGACAGGTGATATTCCTGTTAGAGGAGCATGCTCTCACTGTCTGACAGATGATATTCCTGTTAGAGGAGCATGCTCTCACTGTCTGACAGGTGATATTCCTGTTAGAGGAGCATGCTCTCACTGTCTGACAGATGATATTCCTGTTTGAGGAGTATGCTCTCACTGTCTGACAGATGATATTCCTGTTAGAGGAGCATGCTCTCACTGTCTGACAAGTGATATTCCTGTTAGAGGAGCATGCTCTCGCTGCCCGACAGGTGATGGAGTGCTTATGGAGCGCTGAGTACCAGGCCGTTAGGACCTGATGGAGGGGACAATAGAGAGCCCTGAGTATCAGGCCATTAGGACCTGATGGAGGGACAATAGAGCCCTGATTACCAGTCCATTAGGACCTGATGGAGCGCTGAGTACCAGGCCGTTAGGACCTGATGGAGGGACAATAGAGCCCTGAATACCAGGCCATTAGGAACTGATGGAGGGAAAATAGAGCCCTGAGTACCAGGCCATTAGGACCTGATGGAGGGACAATAGAGCCCTGAATACCAGGCCATTAGGACCTGATGGAGGGAAAATAGAGCCCTGAGTACCAGGCCATTAGGACCTGATGGAGGGACAATAGAGCCCTGAGTACCAGGCCATTAGGACCTGATGGAGGGACAATAGAGCCCTGAATACCAGGCCATTACGACCTGATGGAGCGCTGAGTACCAGGCTGTTAGGACCTGATGTTCCCCTCTCTACAATATGTCTCTCTCTCTGTATCTATCCCTTGTATTTCTTTGTGTCTCTGTCTTTGTCTCTCTCTCTGTCTCTGTTCCTGTCTCTGTCTCTGTCTCCATGCCCGTCTCTCTCTGTGTCTCTGTCCTTGTCTCTCTCTGTCTCTATCCCATGTCTTTGTTTGTGTCTCTGTCTTTGTCTCTCTCTCTCTGTCTCCATCCCCTGTCTTTCTTTGTGTCTCTGTCCTTGTGTCTCTCTGTCTCTCTCTGTGTCTCTGTCCCCTGTCCCTGTGTGGAACCCCCTGTAGGAGCAGCAGCAGCTGTGTGTGGCGCTGCAGGAGACCCGAGTCCTGCTGGAGGAGCAGCTGGCAGACACACGGCAACGCTGCTCCAGCCTACGGGAGCTGGAGAGGGACAATCTGCTGCTGCGACAGAGACTCGTAGACCTGGAAGGGGTAGGTAATGGTGGTAATGTGTATGTGGTAATGTGTGTTTTAACCAAACATGTTTGTGAATCACAAGTAAGGAATTTGGCATCTGCTGGTTGGGCTCACATAGACATTTCCCTCATTTGCTGGTGTGTGTGTGTGTGTGTGTGTGTGTGTAGGAGCAGGACACTGAGAGGCAGAGGGTCGATGAGCTGTTAGAGATGAACATGGGCCTGGAGGCGGAGCTTAGACATTTGCTTAGACACAACAACAACAATACAGGCACGATGACAGCGGCTCGACATTTCCACCAATCAGAGGTGGAATCTGACGAGGAGGCTGGGCTAAGAGAGGAGCTAAGAGAAGATATTGGTCAGTCAGTCTGCCTGTCTGTTGTGTCTTTTCAGTTAAATTGTTTGATTATTGTCAACTACCCCTCCTCTCTAATTCAAATTCAAATAAACTTTAATGGCATGAATGGGTACCACTGTTGCCAAAGCAATGCAATTATATATCTGTCTCCCCTGTCAGATCTGAAGCCTCTGAGTGTGGAGGTGGGTGAGGCGTCGTCACTGAGACTTCTGGGAGCTGAAAATGAGAATGCCGAGCTGAGGAGACGTCTGGAGGACCTGCAGTCTGAACAGGAGGTCAGGGGTCAGAGGGTAAGTGTCAATCAATCAATAAAAATAGAATGAGTCTAGAGTAAACCTCCAGAGAGCAGACAAAGGCAACAGTAGCAAGGAAAATTAACCTTGAGAAGAATGAGACGCTACACAGGGAACCTTTTGGCTTGCCAAGTACATGTATTAGTGTTCAGGCTAAGGGTACTGCTATTGGAGGATCCAACTGTCTGCTATATTTTGCAGCAAGCTGATTTGCCGGAGGTGAGGGAGGAGCTGGCCTGTCTGGAGGCAGAACATCAGAATACACTAAGAGAGGTGAGCTGATGTGACCGACTAGGTTTGGACAAGTCTGTGTTAAACCTCTAAGCTAAAGCCTAGGAGGCAAACAAATTCTTCAGGTCTAAGAGAACGTTACTCATCACGGGGGTGTGGTTCACTAAACCGTTATACTGACATGTATCTAGATGTGACCTCACTGTGTTGTCTGACATGTATCTAGTTTCAACCTCACTGTGTTGTCTGACATGTATCTAGATGTGACCTCACTGTGTCGTCTGACATGTATCTAGATGTGACCTCACTGTGTCGTCTGACATGTATCTAGATGTGACCTCACTGTGTCGCCTGACATGTATCTAGATGTGACCTCACTGTGTTGTCTGACATGTATCTAGATGTGACCTCACTGTGTTGTCTGACTGGTATCTAGGTTCAACCTCACTGTGTTGTCTGACATGTATCTAGTTTCAATCTCACTGTGTTGTCTTTGACTGGTATCTAGATGTGACCTCACTGTGTTGTCTGACATGTATCTAGATGTGACCTCACTATGTCGTCTGACATGTATCTAGTTTCAACCTCACTGTGCCGTCTGACATGTATCTAGATGTGACCTCACTGTGGTCTGACATGTATCTAGATGTGACCTCACTGTGTCGTCTGACATGTATCTAGTTTCAACCTCACTGTGTCGTCTGACATGTATCTAGATGTGACCTCACTGTGGTCTGACATGTATCTAGATGTGACCTCACTGTGTCGTCTGACATGTATCTAGTTTCAACCTCACTGTGTCGTCTGACATGTATCTAGATGTGACCTCACTGTGTCGTCTGACATGTATCTAGTTTCAACCTCACTGTGTTGTCTGACATGTAGCTAGTTTCAACCTCACTGTGTCGTCTGACATGTATCTAGATGTGACCTCACTGTGTTATTTGACATGTATCGAGATGTGACCTCACTGTGTTGTCTGACATGTATCTAGATGTGACCTCACTGTGTTGTCTGACATGTATCTAGTTTCAACCTCACTGTGTTGTCTGACATGTAGCTAGTTTCAACCTCAAATCAAATCAAATCAAATCAAATGTATTTATATAGCCCTTCGTACATCAGCTGATATCTCAAAGTGCTGTACAGAAACCCAGCCTAAAACCCCAAACAGCAAGCAATGCAGGTGTAGAAGCACGGTGGCTAGGAAAAACTCCCTAGAAAGGCCAATACCTAGGAAGAAACCTAGAGAGGAACCAGGCTATGTGGGGTGGCCAGTCCTCTTCTGGCTGTGCCGGGTGGAGATTATAACAGAACATGGCCAAGATGTTCAAATGTTCATAAATGACCAGCATGGTCGAATAATAATAAGGCAGAACAGTTGAAACTGGAGCAGCAGCACAGTCAGGTGGAAGTTGAAACTGGAGCAGCAGCATGGCCAGGTGGACTGGGGACAGCAAGGAGTCATCATGTCAGGTAGTCCTGGGGCATGGTCCTAGGGCTCAGGTCAGTTGAAACTGGAACAGCAGCATGGCCAGGTGGACTGGGGACAGCAAGGAGTCATCATGTCAGGTAGTCCTGGGGCATGGTCCTAGGGCTCAGGTCCTCCGAGAGAGAGAAAGAAAGAGAGAAGGAGAGAATTAGAGAACGCACACTTAGATTCACACAGGACACCGAATAGGACAGGAGAAGTACTCCAGATATAACAAACTGACCCCAGCCCCCCGACACAAACTACTGCAGCATAAATACTGGAGGCTGAGACAGGAGGGGTCAGGAGACACTGTGGCCCCATCCGAGGACACCCCCGGACAGGGCCAAACAGGAAGGATATAACCCCACCCACTTTGCCAAAGCACAGCCCCCACACCACTAGAGGGATATCTTCAACCACCAACTTACCATCCTGAGACAAGGCTGAGTATAGCCCACAAAGATCTCCGCCACGGCACAACCCAAGGGGGGGGGGGGGGCGCCAACCCAGACAGGATGACCACAACAGTGAATCAACCCACTCAGGTGACGCACCCCCTCCAGGGACGGCATGAGAGAGCCCCAGCAAGCCAGTGACTCAGCCCCTGTAATAGGGTTAGAGGCAGAGAATCCCAGTGGAAAGAGGGGAACAGGCCAGGCAGAGACAGCAAGGGCGGTTCGTTGCTCCAGAGCCTTTCCGTTCACCTTCCCACTCCTGGGCCAGACTACACTCAATCATATGACCCACTGAAGAGATGAGTCTTCAGTAAAGACTTAAAGGTTGAGACCGAGTTTGCGTCTCTGACATGGGTAGGCAGACCGTTCCATAAAAACCTCACTGTGTCGTCTGACATGTATCTAGATGTGACCTCACTGTGTTGTCTGACATGTATCTAGATGTGACCTCACTATGTCGTCTGACATGTATCTAGTTTCAACCTCACTGTGCCGTCTGACATGTATCTAGATGTGACCTCACTGTGGTCTGACATGTATCTAGATGTGACCTCACTGTGTCGTCTGACATGTATCTAGTTTCAACCTCACTGTGTCGTCTGACATGTATCTAGATGTGACCTCACTGTGGTTTGACATGTATCTAGATGTGACCTCACTGTGTCGTCTGACATGTATCTAGTTTCAACCTCACTGTGTTGTCTGACATGTATCTAGATGTGACCTCACTGTGTCGTCTGACATGTATCTAGTTTCAACCTCACTGTGTTGTCTGACATGTATCTAGTTTCAACCTCACTGTGTTGTCTGACATGTAGCTAGTTTCAACCTCACTGTGTCATCTGACATGTATCTAGATGTGACCTCACTGTGTTATTTGACATGTATCTAGATGTGACCTCACTGTGTTGTCTGACATGTATCTAGATGTGACCTCACTGTGTTGTCTGACATGTATCTAGATGTGACCTCACTGTGTTGTCTGACATGTATCTAGATGTGACCTCACTATGTCATCTGACATGTATCTAGTTTCAACCTCACTGTGCCGTCTGACATGTATCTAGATGTGACCTCACTGTGGTCTGACATGTATCTAGATGTGACCTCACTGTGTCGTCTGACATGTATCTAGTTTCAACCTCACTGTGTCGTCTGACATGTATCTAGATGTGACCTCACTGTGGTCTGACATGTATCTAGATGTGACCTCACTGTGTCGTCTGACATGTATCTAGTTTCAACCTCACTGTGTTGTCTGACATGTATCTAGATGTGACCTCACTGTGTCGTCTGACATGTATCTAGTTTCAACCTCACTGTGTTGTCTGACATGTATCTAGATGTGACCTCACTGTGTCGTCTGACATGTATCTAGATGTGACCTCACTGTGTTATTTGACATGTATCTAGATGTGACCTCACTGTGTTGTCTGACATGTATCTAGATGTGACCTCACTGTGTTGTCTGACATGTATCTAGTTTCAACCTCACTGTGTTGTCTGACATGTAGCTAGTTTCAACCTCACTGTGTTGTCTGACATGTATCTAGATGTGACCTCACTGTGTCGTCTGACATGTATCTAGATGTGACCTCACTGTGTCGTCTGACATGTATCTAGATGTGACCTCACTGTGTTGTCTGACATGTATCTAGATGTGACCTCACTGTGTTGTCTGACTGGTATCTAGGTTCAACCTCACTGTGTTGTCTGACATGTATCTAGTTTCAATCTCACTGTGTTGTCTTTGACTGGTATCTAGATGTGACCTCACTGTGTTGTCTGACATGTATCTAGATGTGTCTCACTATGTCGTCTGACATGTATCTAGTTTCAACCTCACTGTGCCGTCTGACATGTATCTAGATGTGACCTCACTGTGGTCTGACATGTATCTAGATGTGACCTCACTGTGTCGTCTGACATGTATCTAGTTTCAACCTCACTGTGTCGTCTGACATGTATCTAGATGTGACCTCACTGTGGTCTGACATGTATCTAGATGTGACCTCACTGTGTTGTCTGACATGTATCTAGTTTCAGCCTCACTGTGTTGTCTGACATGTATCTAGATGTGACCTCACTGTGTCGTCTGACATGTATCTAGTTTCAACCTCACTGTGTTGTCTGACATGTATCTAGTTTCAACCTCACTGTGTCGTCTGACATGTATCTAGTTTCAACCTCACTGTGTCGTCTGACATGTATCTAGATGTGACCTCACTGTGGTCTGACATGTATCTAGATGTGACCTCACTGTGTCGTCTGACATGTATCTAGTTTCAACCTCACTGTGTTGTCTGACATGTATCTAGATGTGACCTCACTGTGTCGTCTGACATGTATCTAGTTTCAACCTCACTGTGTTGTCTGACATGTGTCTAGATGTGACCTCACTGTGTCGTCTGACATGTATCTAGATGTGACCTCACTGTGTTATTTGACATGTATCTAGATGTGACCTCACTGTGTTGTCTGACATGTATCTAGATGTGACCTCACTGTGTTGTCTGACATGTATCTAGTTTCAACCTCACTGTGTTGTCTGACATGTAGCTAGTTTCAACCTCACTGTGTTGTCTGACATGTATCTAGATGTGACCTCACTGTGTCGTCTGACATGTATCTAGATGTGACCTCACTGTGTCGTCTGACATGTATCTAGATGTGACCTCACTGTGTTGTCTGACATGTATCTAGATGTGACCTCACTGTGTTGTCTGACTGGTATCTAGGTTCAACCTCACTGTGTTGTCTGACATGTATCTAGTTTCAATCTCACTGTGTTGTCTTTGACTGGTATCTAGATGTGACCTCACTGTGTTGTCTGACATGTATCTAGATGTGTCTCACTATGTCGTCTGACATGTATCTAGTTTCAACCTCACTGTGCCGTCTGACATGTATCTAGATGTGACCTCACTGTGGTCTGACATGTATCTAGATGTGACCTCACTGTGTCGTCTGACATGTATCTAGTTTCAACCTCACTGTGTCGTCTGACATGTATCTAGATGTGACCTCACTGTGGTCTGACATGTATCTAGATGTGACCTCACTGTGTTGTCTGACATGTATCTAGTTTCAGCCTCACTGTGTTGTCTGACATGTATCTAGATGTGACCTCACTGTGTCGTCTGACATGTATCTAGTTTCAACCTCACTGTGTTGTCTGACATGTATCTAGTTTCAACCTCACTGTGTTGTCTGACATGTAGCTAGTTTCAACCTCACTGTGTCGTCTGACATGTATCTAGATGTGATCTCACTGTGTTATTTGACATGTATCTAGATGTGACCTCACTGTGTTGTCTGACATGTATCTAGATGTGACCTCACTGTTTTGTCTGACATGTATCTACTTTCAACCTCACTGTGTTGTCTGACATGTAGCTAGTTTCAACCTCACTGTGTCGTCTGACATGTATCTAGATGTGACCTCACTGTGTTGTCTGACATGTATCTAGATGTGACCTCACTCTGTCGTCTGAAATGTATCTAGTTTCAACCTCACTGTGCCGTCTGACATGTATCTAGATGTGACCTCACTGTGGTCTGACATGGATCTAGATGTGACCTCACTGTGTCGTCTGACATGTATCTAGTTTCAACCTCACTGTGTCGTCTGACATGTATCTAGATGTGACCTCACTGTGGTCTGACATGTATCTAGATGTGACCTCACTGTGTCGTCTGACATGTATCTAGTTTCAACCTCACTGTGTTGTCTGACATGCATCTAGATGTGACCTCACTGTGTCGTCTGACATGTATCTAGTTTCAACCTCACTGTGTTGTCTGACATGTATCTAGTTTCAACCTCACTGTGTTGTCTGACATGTAGCTAGTTTCAACCTCACTGTGTCGTCTGACATGTATCTAGATGTGACCTCACTGTGTTATTTGACATGTATCTAGATGTGACCTCACTGTGTTGTCTGACATGTATCTAGATGTGACCTCACTGTGTTGTCTGACATGTATCTAGTTTCAACCTCACTGTGTTGTCTGACATGTAGCTAGTTTCAACGTCACTGTGTTGTCTGACATGTATCTAGATGTGACCTCACTGTGTCGTCTGACATGTATCTAGATGTGACCTCACTGTGTCGTCTGACATGTATCTAGATGTGACCTCACTGTGTTGTCTGACATGTATCTAGTTTCAATCTCACTGTGTTGTCTTTGACTGGTATCTAGATGTGATCTCACTGTGTTGTCTGACATGTATCTAGATGTGACCTCACTGTGGTCTGACATGTATCTAGATGTGACCTCACTGTGTCGTCTGACATGTATCTAGTTTCAACCTCACTGTGTCGTCTGACATGTATCTAGATGTGACCTCACTGTGGTCTGACATGTATCTAGATGTGACCTCACTGTGTCGTCTGACATGTATCTAGTTTCAACCTCACTGTGTTGTCTGACATGTATCTAGATGTGACCTCACTGTGTCGTCTGACATGTATCTAGTTTCAACCTCACTGTGTTGTCTGACATGTATCTAGTTTCAACCTCACTGTGTTGTCTGACATGTAGCTAGTTTCAACCTCACTGTGTCATCTGACATGTATCTAGATGTGACCTCACTGTGTTATTTGACATGTATCTAGATGTGATCTCACTGTGTTGTCTGACATGTATCTAGATGTGACCTCACTGTGTTGTCTGACATGTATCTAGATGTGACCTCACTGTGTTGTCTGACATGTATCTAGTTTCAACCTCACTGTGCCGTCTGACATGTATCTAGATGTGACCTCACTGTGGCCTGACATGTATCTAGATGTGACCTCACTGTGTCGTCTGACATGTATCTAGTTTCAACCTCACTGTGTCGTCTGACATGTATCTAGATGTGACCTCACTGTGGTCTGACATGTATCTAGATGTGACCTCACTGTGTCGTCTGACATGTATCTAGTTTCAACCTCACTGTGTTGTCTGACATGTATCTAGATGTGACCTCACTGTGTCGTCTGACATGTATCTAGTTTCAACCTCACTGTGTTGTCTGACATGTATCTAGTTTCAACCTCACTGTGTTGTCTGACATGTAGCTAGTTTCAACCTCACTGTGTCGTCTGACATGTATCTAGATGTGACCTCACTGTGTTATTTGACATGTATCTAGATGTGACCTCACTGTGTTGTCTGACATGTATCTAGATGTGACCTCACTGTGTTGTCTGACATGTATCTAGTTTCAACCTCACTGTGCCGTCTGACATGTATCTAGATGTGACCTCACTGTGGTCTTACATGTATCTAGATGTGACCTCACTGTGTTGTCTGACATGTAGCTAGTTTCAACCTCACTGTGTCGTCTGACATGTATCTAGATGTGACCTCACTGTGTTATCTGACATGTATCTAGATGTGACCTCACTGTGTTGTCTGACATGTATCTTGATGTGATCTCACTGTGTTAATTGACATGTATCTAGATGTGACCTCACTGTGTCGTCTGACATGTATCTAGTTTCAACCTCACTGTGTTATCTGACATGTGTCTAGATATGTTCTCACTGTGTTATCTGACATGTGTCTAGATGTGTCCTCCTTGTGTTGTCTGACATGTATCTAGATGTGTCCTCCTTGTGTTGTCTGACACGTATCTAGATGTGTCCTCCTTGTGTCGTCTGACATGTATCTAGATGTGACCTCACTGTGTCGTCTGACATGTATCTAGATGTGACCTCACTGTGTTGTCTGACATGTATCTAGATGTGACCTCACTGTGTTGTCTGACTTGTATCTAGATGTGACCTCACTGTGGTCTGACATGTATCTAGATGTGACCTCACTGTGTCGTCTGACATGTATCTAGTTTCAACCTCACTGTGTTGTCTGACATGTATCTAGATGTGACCTCACTGTGTCGTCTGACATGTATCTAGTTTCAACCTCACTGTGTTGTCTGACATGTATCTAGATGTGACCTCACTGTGGTCTGACATGTATCTAGATGTGACCTCACTGTGTCGTCTGACATGTATCTAGTTTCAACCTCACTGTGTCGTCTGACATGTATCTAGATGTGACCTCACTGTGTTATTTGACATGTATCTAGATGTGAACTCACTGTGTTGTCTGACATGTATCTAGATGTGACCTCACTGTGTTGTCTGACATGTATCTAGATGTGACCTCACCGTGTCGTCTGACATGTATCTAGTTTCAACCTCACTGTGTTGTCTGACATGTATCTAGATGTGACCTCACTGTGGTCTGACATGTATCTAGATGTGACCTCACTGTGTCGTCTGACATGTATCTAGTTTCAACCTCACTGTGTCGTCTGACATGTATCTAGATGTGACCTCACTGTGTTATTTGACATGTATCTAGATGTGAACTCACTGTGTTGTCTGACATGTATCTAGATGTGACCTCACTGTGTTGTCTGACATGTATCTAGATGTGAACTCACTGTGTTGTCTGACATGTATCTAGATGTGACCTCACTGTGTTGTCTGACATGTATCTAGTTTCAACCTCACTGTGTTGTCTGACATGTAGCTAGTTTCAACCTCACTGTGTCGTCTGACATGTATCTAGATGTGACCTCACTGTGTTGTCTGACATGTATCTAGATGTGACCTCACTATGTCGTCTGACATGTATCTAGTTTCAACCTCACTGTGCCGTCTGACATGTATCTAGATGTGACCTCACTGTGTTGTCTGACATGTATCTAGTTTCAACCTCACTGTGCCGTCTGACATGTATCTAGATGTGACCTCACTGTGGCCTGACATGTATCTAGATGTGACCTCACTGTGTCGTCTGACATGTATCTAGTTTCAACCTCACTGTGTCGTCTGACATGTATCTAGATGTGACCTCACTGTGGTCTGACATGTATCTAGATGTGACCTCACTGTGTCGTCTGACATGTATCTAGTTTCAACCTCACTGTGTTGTCTGACATGTTTCTAGATGTGACCTCACTGTGTCGTCTGACATGTATCTAGTTTCAACCTCACTGTGTTGTCTGACATGTATCTAGTTTCAACCTCACTGTGTTGTCTGACATGTAGCTAGTTTCAACCTCACTGTGTCGTCTGACATGTATCTAGATGTGACCTCACTGTGTTATTTGACATGTATCTAGATGTGACCTCACTGTGTTGTCTGACATGTATCTAGATGTGACCTCACTGTGTTGTCTGACATGTATCTAGTTTCAACCTCACTGTGCCATCTGACATGTATCTAGATGTGACCTCACTGTGGTCTTACATGTATCTAGATGTGACCTCACTGTGTTGTCTGACATGTAGCTAGTTTCAACCTCACTGTGTCGTCTGACATGTATCTAGATGTGACCTCACTGTGTTATCTGACATGTATCTAGATGTGACCTCACTGTGTTGTCTGACATGTATCTTGATGTGATCTCACTGTGTTAATTGACATGTATCTAGATGTGACCTCACTGTGTCGTCTGACATGTATCTAGTTTCAACCTCACTGTGTTATCTGACATGTGTCTAGATATGTTCTCACTGTGTTATCTGACATGTGTCTAGATGTGTCCTCCTTGTGTTGTCTGACATGTATCTAGATGTGTCCTCCTTGTGTTGTCTGACACGTATCTAGATGTGTCCTCCTTGTGTCGTCTGACATGTATCTAGATGTGACCTCACTGTGTCGTCTGACATGTATCTAGATGTGACCTCACTGTGTTGTCTGACATGTATCTAGATGTGACCTCACTGTGTTGTCTGACTTGTATCTAGATGTGACCTCACTGTGGTCTGACATGTATCTAGATGTGACCTCACTGTGTCGTCTGACATGTATCTAGTTTCAACCTCACTGTGTTGTCTGACATGTATCTAGATGTGACCTCACTGTGTCGTCTGACATGTATCTAGTTTCAACCTCACTGTGTTGTCTGACATGTATCTAGATGTGACCTCACTGTGGTCTGACATGTATCTAGATGTGACCTCACTGTGTCGTCTGACATGTATCTAGTTTCAACCTCACTGTGTCGTCTGACATGTATCTAGATGTGACCTCACTGTGTTATTTGACATGTATCTAGATGTGAACTCACTGTGTTGTCTGACATGTATCTAGATGTGACCTCACTGTGGTCTGACATGTATCTAGATGTGACCTCACTGTGTCGTCTGACATGTATCTAGTTTCAACCTCACTGTGCCGTCTGACATGTATCTAGATGTGACCTCACTGTGTTGTCTGACATGTATCTAGTTTCAACCTCACTGTGCCGTCTGACATGTATCTAGATGTGACCTCACTGTGGCCTGACATGTATCTAGATGTGACCTCACTGTGTCGTCTGACATGTATCTAGTTTCAACCTCACTGTGTCGTCTGACATGTATCTAGATGTGACCTCACTGTGGTCTGACATGTATCTAGATGTGACCTCACTGTGTCGTCTGACATGTATCTAGTTTCAACCTCACTGTGTTGTCTGACATGTATCTAGATGTGACCTCACTGTGTCGTCTGACATGTATCTAGTTTCAACCTCACTGTGTTGTCTGACATGTATCTAGTTTCAACCTCACTGTGTTGTCTGACATGTAGCTAGTTTCAACCTCACTGTGTCGTCTGACATGTATCTAGATGTGACCTCACTGTGTTATTTGACATGTATCTAGATGTGACCTCACTGTGTTGTCTGACATGTATCTAGATGTGACCTCACTGTGTTGTCTGACATGTATCTAGTTTCAACCTCACTGTGCCGTCTGACATGTATCTAGATGTGACCTCACTGTGGTCTTACATGTATCTAGATGTGACCTCACTGTGTTGTCTGACATGTAGCTAGTTTCAACCTCACTGTGTCGTCTGACATGTATCTAGATGTGACCTCACTGTGTTATCTGACATGTATCTAGATGTGACCTCACTGTGTTGTCTGACATGTATCTTGATGTGATCTCACTGTGTTAATTGACATGTATCTAGATGTGACCTCACTGTGTCGTCTGACATGTATCTAGTTTCAACCTCACTGTGTTATCTGACATGTGTCTAGATATGTTCTCACTGTGTTATCTGACATGTGTCTAGATGTGTCCTCCTTGTGTTGTCTGACATGTATCTAGATGTGTCCTCCTTGTGTTGTCTGACACGTATCTAGATGTGTCCTCCTTGTGTCGTCTGACATGTATCTAGATGTGACCTCACTGTGTCGTCTGACATGTATCTAGATGTGACCTCACTGTGTTGTCTGACATGTATCTAGATGTGACCTCACTGTGTTGTCTGACATGTATCTAGATGTGACCTCACTGTGTTGTCTGACTTGTATCTAGATGTGACCTCACTGTGGTCTGACATGTATCTAGATGTGACCTCACTGTGTCGTCTGACATGTATCTAGTTTCAACCTCACTGTGTTGTCTGACATGTATCTAGATGTGACCTCACTGTGTTGTCTGACATGTATCTAGTTTCAACCTCACTGTGTTGTCTGACATGTATCTAGATGTGACCTCACTGTGGTCTGACATGTATCTAGATGTGACCTCACTGTGTCGTCTGACATGTATCTAGTTTCAACCTCACTGTGTCGTCTGACATGTATCTAGATGTGACCTCACTGTGTTATTTGACATGTATCTAGATGTGAACTCACTGTGTTGTCTGACATGTATCTAGATGTGACCTCACTGTGTTGTCTGACATGTATCTAGATGTGACCTCACCGTGTCGTCTGACATGTATCTAGTTTCAACCTCACTGTGTTGTCTGACATGTATCTAGATGTGACCTCACTGTGGTCTGACATGTATCTAGATGTGACCTCACTGTGTCGTCTGACATGTATCTAGTTTCAACCTCACTGTGTCGTCTGACATGTATCTAGATGTGACCTCACTGTGTTATTTGACATGTATCTAGATGTGAACTCACTGTGTTGTCTGACATGTATCTAGATGTGACCTCACTGTGTTGTCTGACATGTATCTAGATGTGAACTCACTGTGTTGTCTGACATGTATCTAGATGTGACCTCACTGTGTTGTCTGACATGTATCTAGTTTCAACCTCACTGTGTTGTCTGACATGTAGCTAGTTTCAACCTCACTGTGTCGTCTGACATGTATCTAGATGTGACCTCACTGTGTTGTCTGACATGTATCTAGATGTGACCTCACTATGTCGTCTGACATGTATCTAGTTTCAACCTCACTGTGCCGTCTGACATGTATCTAGATGTGACCTCACTGTGTTGTCTTACATGTATCTAGATGTGACCTCACTGTGTTGTCTGACATGTAGCTAGTTTCAACCTCACTGTGTCGTCTGACATGTATCTAGATGTGACCTCACTGTGTTATCTGACATGTATCTAGATGTGACCTCACTGTGTTGTCTGACATGTATCTTGATGTGATCTCACTGTGTTAATTGACATGTATCTAGATGTGACCTCACTGTGTCGTCTGACATGTATCTAGTTTCAACCTCACTGTGTTATCTGACATGTGTCTAGATATGTTCTCACTGTGTTATCTGACATGTGTCTAGATGTGTCCTCCTTGTGTTGTCTGACATGTATCTAGATGTGTCCTCCTTGTGTTGTCTGACATGTATCTAGATGTGTCCTCCTTGTGTCGTCTGACATGTATCTAGATGTGACCTCACTGTGTCGTCTGACATGTATCTAGATGTGACCTCACTGTGTTGTCTGACATGTATCTAGATGTGACCTCACTGTGTTGTCTGACTTGTATCTAGATGTGACCTCACTGTGGTCTGACATGTATCTAGATGTGACCTCACTGTGTCGTCTGACATGTATCTAGTTTCAACCTCACTGTGTTGTCTGACATGTATCTAGATGTGACCTCACTGTGTCGTCTGACATGTATCTAGTTTCAACCTCACTGTGTTGTCTGACATGTATCTAGTTTCAACCTCACTGTGTTGTCTGACATGTAGCTAGTTTCAACCTCATTGTGTCGTCTGACATGTATGTAGATGTGACCTCACTGTGTTATTTGACATGTATCTAGATGTGACCTCACTGTGTTGTCTGACATGTATCTAGATGTGACCTCACTGTGTTGTCTGACATGTATCTAGATGTGACCTCACTGTGTTGTCTGACATGTATCTAGATGTGATCTCACTATGTCGTCTGACATGTATCTAGTTTCAACCTCACTGTGCCGTCTGACATGTATCTAGATGTGACCTCACTATGTCGTCTGACATGTATCTAGTTTCAACCTCACTGTGCCGTCTGACATGTATCTAGATGTGACCTCACTGTGGTCTGACATGTATCTAGATGTGACCTCACTGTGTCGTCTGACATGTATCTAGTTTCAACCTCACTGTGTCGTCTGACATGTATCTAGATGTGACCTCACTGTGGTTTGACATGTATCTAGATGTGACCTCACTGTGTCGTCTGACATGTATCTAGTTTCAACCTCACTGTGTTGTCTGACATGTATCTAGATGTGACCTCACTGTGTCGTCTGACATGTATCTAGTTTCAACCTCACTGTGTTGTCTGACATGTATCTAGTTTCAACCTCACTGTGTTGTCTGACATGTAGCTAGTTTCAACCTCACTGTGTCATCTGACATGTATCTAGATGTGACATCACTGTGTTATTTGACATGTATCTAGATGTGACCTCACTGTGTTGTCTGACATGTATCTAGATGTGACCTCACTGTGTTGTCTGACATGTATCTAGATGTGACCTCACTGTGTTGTCTGACATGTATCTAGATGTGACCTCACTATGTCATCTGACATGTATCTAGTTTCAACCTCACTGTGCCGTCTGACATGTATCTAGATGTGACCTCACTGTGGTCTGACATGTATCTAGATGTGACCTCACTGTGTCGTCTGACATGTATCTAGTTTCAACCTCACTGTGTCGTCTGACATGTATCTAGATGTGACCTCACTGTGGTCTGACATGTATCTAGATGTGACCTCACTGTGTCGTCTGACATGTATCTAGTTTCAACCTCACTGTGTTGTCTGACATGTATCTAGATGTGACCTCACTGTGTCGTCTGACATGTATCTAGTTTCAACCTCACTGTGTTGTCTGACATGTATCTAGATGTGACCTCACTGTGTCGTCTGACATGTATCTAGATGTGACCTCACTGTGTTATTTGACATGTATCTAGATGTGACCTCACTGTGTTGTCTGACATGTATCTAGATGTGACCTCACTGTGTTGTCTGACATGTATCTAGTTTCAACCTCACTGTGTTGTCTGACATGTAGCTAGTTTCAACCTCACTGTGTTGTCTGACATGTATCTAGATGTGACCTCACTGTGTCGTCTGACATGTATCTAGATGTGACCTCACTGTGTTGTCTGACATGTATCTAGATGTGACCTCACTGTGTTGTCTGACTGGTATCTAGGTTCAACCTCACTGTGTTGTCTGACATGTATCTAGTTTCAATCTCACTGTGTTGTCTTTGACTGGTATCTAGATGTGACCTCACTGTGTTGTCTGACATGTATCTAGATGTGTCTCACTATGTCGTCTGACATGTATCTAGTTTCAACCTCACTGTGCCGTCTGACATGTATCTAGATGTGACCTCACTGTGGTCTGACATGTATCTAGATGAGACCTCACTGTGTCGTCTGACATGTATCTAGTTTCAACCTCACTGTGTCGTCTGACATGTATCTAGATGTGACCTCACTGTGGTCTGACATGTATCTAGATGTGACCTCACTGTGTTGTCTGACATGTATCTAGTTTCAGCCTCACTGTGTTGTCTGACATGTATCTAGATGTGACCTCACTGTGTCGTCTGACATGTATCTAGTTTCAACCTCACTGTGTTGTCTGACATGTATCTATTTTCTTCCTCACTGTGTTGTCTGACATGTAGCTAGTTTCAACCTCACTGTGTCGTCTGACATGTATCTAGATGTGATCTCACTGTGTTATTTGACATGTATCTAGATGTGACCTCACTGTGTTGTCTGACATGTATCTAGATGTGACCTCACTGTTTTGTCTGACATGTATCTACTTTCAACCTCACTGTGTTGTCTGACATGTAGCTAGTTTCAACCTCACTGTGTCGTCTGACATGTATCTAGATGTGACCTCACTGTGTTGTCTGACATGTATCTAGATGTGACCTCACTCTGTCGTCTGAAATGTATCTAGTTTCAACCTCACTGTGCCGTCTGACATGTATCTAGATGTGACCTCACTGTGGTCTGACATGGATCTAGATGTGACCTCACTGTGTCGTCTGACATGTATCTAGTTTCAACCTCACTGTGTCGTCTGGCATGTATCTAGATGTGACCTCACTGTGGTCTGACATGTATCTAGATGTGACCTCACTGTGTCGTCTGACATGTATCTAGTTTCAACCTCACTGTGTTGTCTGACATGCATCTAGATGTGACCTCACTGTGTCGTCTGACATGTATCTAGTTTCAACCTCACTGTGTTGTCTGACATGTATCTAGTTTCAACCTCACTGTGTTGTCTGACATGTAGCTAGTTTCAACCTCACTGTGTCGTCTGACATGTATCTAGATGTGACCTCACTGTGTTATTTGACATGTATCTAGATGTGACCTCACTGTGTTGTCTGACATGTATCTAGATGTGACCTCACTGTGTTGTCTGACATGTATCTAGTTTCAACCTCACTGTGTTGTCTGACATGTAGCTAGTTTCAACCTCACTGTGTTGTCTGACATGTATCTAGATGTGACCTCACTGTGTCGTATGACATGTATCTAGATGTGACCTCACTGTGTCGTCTGACATGTATCTAGATGTGACCTCACTGTGTTGTCTGACATGTATCTAGTTTCAATCTCACTGTGTTGTCTTTGACTGGTATCTAGATGTGATCTCACTGTGTTGTCTGACATGTATCTAGATGTGACCTCACTGTGGTCTGACATGTATCTAGATGTGACCTCACTGTGTCGTCTGACATGTATCTAGTTTCAACCTCACTGTGTCGTCTGACATGTATCTAGATGTGACCTCACTGTGGTCTGACATGTATCTAGATGTGACCTCACTGTGTCGTCTGACATGTATCTAGTTTCAACCTCACTGTGTTGTCTGACATGTATCTAGATGTGACCTCACTGTGTCGTCTGACATGTATCTAGTTTCAACCTCACTGTGTTGTCTGACATGTATCTAGTTTCAACCTCACTGTGTTGTCTGACATGTAGCTAGTTTCAACCTCACTGTGTCATCTGACATGTATCTAGATGTGACCTCACTGTGTTATTTGACATGTATCTAGATGTGATCTCACTGTGTTGTCTGACATGTATCTAGATGTGACCTCACTGTGTTGTCTGACATGTATCTAGATGTGACCTCACTGTGTTGTCTGACATGTATCTAGTTTCAACCTCACTGTGCCGTCTGACATGTATCTAGATGTGACCTCACTGTGGTCTGACATGTATCTAGATGTGACCTCACTGTGTCGTCTGACATGTATCTAGTTTCAACCTCACTGTGTCGTCTGACATGTATCTAGATGTGACCTCACTGTGGTCTGACATGTATCTAGATGTGACCTCACTGTGTCGTCTGACATGTATCTAGTTTCAACCTCACTGTGTTGTCTGACATGTATCTAGATGTGACCTCACTGTGTCGTCTGACATGTATCTAGTTTCAACCTCACTGTGTTGTCTGACATGTATCTAGTTTCAACCTCACTGTGTTGTCTGACATGTAGCTAGTTTCAACCTCACTGTGTCGTCTGACATGTATCTAGATGTGACCTCACTGTGTTATTTGACATGTATCTAGATGTGACCTCACTGTGTTGTCTGACATGTATCTAGATGTGACCTCACTGTGTTGTCTGACATGTATCTAGTTTCAACCTCACTGTGTTGTCTGACATGTAGCTAGTTTCAACCTCACTGTGTTGTCTGACATGTATCTAGATGTGACCTCACTGTGTCGTATGACATGTATCTAGATGTGACCTCACTGTGTCGTCTGACATGTATCTAGATGTGACCTCACTGTGTTGTCTGACATGTATCTAGTTTCAATCTCACTGTGTTGTCTTTGACTGGTATCTAGATGTGATCTCACTGTGTTGTCTGACATGTATCTAGATGTGACCTCACTGTGGTCTGACATGTATCTAGATGTGACCTCACTGTGTCGCCTGACATGTATCTAGTTTTCAACCTCACTGTGTCGTCTGACATGTATCTAGATGTGACCTCACTGTGGTCTGACATGTATCTAGATGTGACCTCACTGTGTCCGTCTGACATGTATCTAGTTTCAACCTCACTGTGTTGTCTGACATGTATCTAGATGTGACCTCACTGTGTCGTCTGACATGTATCTAGTTTCAACCTCACTGTGTTGTCTGACATGTATCTAGTTTCAACCTCACTGTGTTGTCTGACATGTAGCTAGTTTCAACCTCACCTGTGTCATCTGACATGTATCTAGATGTGACCCTCACTGTGTTATTTGACATGTATCTAGATGTGATCTCACTGTGTTGTCTGACATGTATCTAGATGTGACCTCACTGTGTTGTCTGACATGTATCTAGATGTGACCTCACTGTGTTGTCTGACATGTATCTAGTTTCAACCTCACTGTGCCGTCTGACATGTATCTAGATGTGACCTCACTGTGGTCTGACATGTATCTAGATGTGACCTCACTGTGTCGTCTGACATGTATCTAGTTTCAACCTCACTGTGTCGTCTGACATGTATCTAGATGTGACCTCACTGTGGTCTGACATGTATCTAGATGTGACCTCACTGTGTCGTCTGACATGTATCTAGTTTCAACCTCACTGTGTTGTCTGACATGTATCTAGATGTGACCTCACTGTGTCGTCTGACATGTATCTAGTTTCAACCTCACTGTGTTGTCTGACATGTATCTAGTTTCAACCTCACTGTGTTGTCTGACATGTAGCTAGTTTCAACCTCACTGTGTCGTCTGACATGTATCTAGATGTGACCTCACTGTGTTATTTGACATGTATCTAGATGTGACCTCACTGTGTTGTCTGACATGTATCTAGATGTGACCTCACTGTGTTGTCTGACATGTATCTAGTTTCAACCTCACTGTGTTGTCTGACATGTAGCTAGTTTCAACCTCACTGTGTCGTCTGACATGTATCTAGATGTGACCTCACTGTGTTGTCTGACATGTATCTAGATGTGACCTCACTATGTCGTCTGACATGTATCTAGTTTCAACCTCACTGTGCCGTCTGACATGTATCTAGATGTGACCTCACTGTGGTCTTACATGTATCTAGATGTGACCTCACTGTGTTGTCTGACATGTAGCTAGTTTCAACCTCACTGTGTCGTCTGACATGTATCTAGATGTGACCTCACTGTGTTATCTGACATGTATCTAGATGTGACCTCACTGTGTTGTCTGACATGTATCTTGATGTGATCTCACTGTGTTAATTGACATGTATCTAGATGTGACCTCACTGTGTCGTCTGACATGTATCTAGTTTCAACCTCACTGTGTTATCTGACATGTGTCTAGATATGTTCTCACTGTGTTATCTGACATGTGTCTAGATGTGTCCTCCTTGTGTTGTCTGACATGTATCTAGATGTGTCCTCCTTGTGTTGTCTGACACGTATCTAGATGTGTCCTCCTTGTGTCGTCTGACATGTATCTAGATGTGACCTCACTGTGTCGTCTGACATGTATCTAGATGTGACCTCACTGTGTTGTCTGACATGTATCTAGATGTGACCTCACTGTGTTGTCTGACTTGTATCTAGATGTGACCTCACTGTGGTCTGACATGTATCTAGATGTGACCTCACTGTGTCGTCTGACATGTATCTAGTTTCAACCTCACTGTGTTGTCTGACATGTATCTAGATGTGACCTCACTGTGTCGTCTGACATGTATCTAGTTTCAACCTCACTGTGTTGTCTGACATGTATCTAGATGTGACCTCACTGTGGTCTGACATGTATCTAGATGTGACCTCACTGTGTCGTCTGACATGTATCTAGTTTCAACCTCACTGTGTCGTCTGACATGTATCTAGATGTGACCTCACTGTGTTATTTGACATGTATCTAGATGTGAACTCACTGTGTTGTCTGACATGTATCTAGATGTGACCTCACTGTGTTGTCTGACATGTATCTAGATGTGACCCTCACTGTGTCGTCTGACATGTATCTAGTTTCAACCTCACTGTGTTGTCTGACATGTATCTAGATGTGACCTCACTGTGGTCTGACATGTATCTAGATGTGACCTCACTGTGTCGTCTGACATGTATCTAGTTTCAACCTCACTGTGTCGTCTGACATGTATCTAGATGTGACCTCACTGTGTTATTTGACATGTATCTAGATGTGAACTCACTGTGTTGTCTGACATGTATCTAGATGTGACCTCACTGTGTTGTCTGACATGTATCTAGATGTGAACTCACTGTGTTGTCTGACATGTATCTAGATGTGACCTCACTGTGTTGTCTGACATGTATCTAGTTTCAACCTCACTGTGTTGTCTGACATGTAGCTAGTTTCAACCTCACTGTGTCGTCTGACATGTATCTAGATGTGACCTCACTGTGTTGTCTGACATGTATCTAGATGTGACCTCACTATGTCGTCTGACATGTATCTAGTTTCAACCTCACTGTGCCGTCTGACATGTATCTAGATGTGACCTCACTGTGGTCTTACATGTATCTAGATGTGACCTCACTGTGTTGTCTGACATGTAGCTAGTTTCAACCTCACTGTGTCGTCTGACATGTATCTAGATGTGACCTCACTGTGTTATCTGACATGTATCTAGATGTGACCTCACTGTGTTGTCTGACATGTATCTTGATGTGATCTCACTGTGTTAATTGACATGTATCTAGATGTGATCTCACTATGTCGTCTGACATGTATCTAGTTTCAACCTCACTGTGTTATCTGACATGTGTCTAGATATGTTCTCACTGTGTTATCTGACATGTGTCTAGATGTGTCCTCCTTGTGTTGTCTGACATGTATCTAGATGTGTCCTCCTTGTGTTGTCTGACATGTATCTAGATGTGTCCTCCTTGTGTCGTCTGACATGTATCTAGATGTGACCTCACTGTGTCGTCTGACATGTATCTAGATGTGACCTCACTGTGTTGTCTGACATGTATCTAGATGTGACCTCACTGTGTTGTCTGACTTGTATCTAGATGTGACCTCACTGTGGTCTGACATGTATCTAGATGTGACCTCACTGTGTCGTCTGACATGTATCTAGTTTCAACCTCACTGTGTTGTCTGACATGTATCTAGATGTGACCTCACTGTGTCGTCTGACATGTATCTAGTTTCAACCTCACTGTGTTGTCTGACATGTATCTAGTTTCAACCTCACTGTGTTGTCTGACATGTAGCTAGTTTCAACCTCATTGGGTCGTCTGACATGTATGTAGATGTGACCTCACTGTGTTATTTGACATGTATCTAGATGTGACCTCACTGTGTTGTCTGACATGTATCTAGATGTGACCTCACTGTGTTGTCTGACATGTATCTAGATGTGACCTCACTGTGTGTCTGACATGTATCTAGATGTGATCTCACTATGTCGTCTGACATGTATCTAGTTTCAACCTCACTGTGCCGTCTGACATGTATCTAGATGTGACCTCACTATGTCGTCTGACATGTATCTAGTTTCACCTCACTGTGCCGTCTGACATGTATCTAGATGTGACCTCGCTGTGGTCTGACATGTATCTAGAGTGACCTCACTGTGTCGTCTGACATGTATCTAGTTTCAACCTCACTGTTGTCGGTCTGACATGTAGCTAGATGTGACCTCACTGTGGTCTGACATGTATCTAGATGTGACCTCACTGTGTCGTCTGACATGTATCTAGTTTCAACCTCACTGTGTTGTCTGACATGTATCTAGTTTCAACCTCACTGTGTTGTCTGACATGTATCTAGATGTGACCTCACTGTGTCGTCTGACATGTATCTAGTTTCAACCTCACTGTGTTGTCTGACATGTATCTAGTTTCAACCTCACTGTGTTGTCTGACATGTAGCTAGTTTCAACCTCATTGTGTCGTCTGACATGTATGTAGATGTGACCTCACTGTGTTATTTGACATGTATCTAGATGTGACCTCACTGTGTTGTCTGACATGTATCTAGATGTGACCTCACTGTGTTGTCTGACATGTATCTAGATGTGACCTCACTGTGTTGTCTGACATGTATCTAGATGTGATCTCACTATGTCGTCTGACATGTATCTAGTTCAACCTCACTGTGCCGTCTGACATGTATCTAGATGTGACCTCACTTATGTCGTCTGACATGTATCTAGTTCAACCTCACTGTGCCGTCTGACATGTATCTGAATGTGACCTCACTGTGGTCTGACATGTATCTAGATGTGACCTCACTGTGTCGTCTGACATGTATCTAGTTTCAACCTCACTGTGTCGTCTGACATGTATCTAGATGTGACCTCACTGTGGTCTGACATGTATCTAGATGTGACCTCACTGTGTCGTCTGACATGTATCTAGTTTCAACCTCACTGTGTTGTCTGACATGTATCTAGTTTCAACCTCACTGTGTTGTCTGACATGTAGCTAGTTTCAACCTCACTGTGTCGTCTGACATGTATCTAGATGTGACCTCACTGTGTTATTTGACATGTATCTAGATGTGACCTCACTGGTGTTTGTCTGACATGTATCTAGATGTGACCTCACTGTGTTGTCTGACATGTATCTAGTTTCAACCTCACTGTGTTGTCTGACATGTAGCTAGTTTCATCCTCACTGTGTCGTCTGACATGTATCTAGATGTGACCTCACTGTGTTGTCTGGCATGTATCTAGATGTGACCTCACTATGTCGTCTGACATGTATCTAGTTTCAACCTCACTGTGCCGTCCTGACATGTATCTAGATGTGACCTCACTGTGGTCTTACATGTATCTAGATGTGACCTCACTGTGTTGTCTGACATGTAGCTAGTTTCAAACCTCACTGTGTCGTCTGACAATGTATCTAGATGTGACCTCACTGTGTTATCTGACATGTATCTAGATGTGACCCTCACTGTGTTGTCTGACATGTATCTTGATGTGATCTCACTGTGTTAATTGACATGTATCTAGGATGTGACCTCACTGTGTCGTCTGACATGTATCTAGTTTCACACCTCACTGTGTTATCTGACATGTGTCTAGATATGTTCTCACTGTGTTATCTGACATGTGTCTAGATGTGTCCTCCTTGTGTTGTCTGACATTATCTAGATGTGTCCTCCTTGTGTTGTCTGACATGTATCTAGATGTGTCCTCCTTGTGTCGTCTGACATGTATCTAGATGTAACCTCACTGTGTCGTCTGACATGTATCTAGATGTGACCTCACTGTGTTGTCTGACATGGTATCTAGATGTGACCTCACTGTGTTGTCTGACTGGTATCTAGGTTCAACCTCACTGTGTTGTCTGACATGTATCTAGTTTCAATCTCACTGTGTTGTCTTTGACGGGTATCTAGATGTGATCTCACTGTGTTGTCAGACATGTATCTAGATGTGACCTCACTGTGGTCTGACATGTATCTAGATGTGACCTCAACTGTGTCGTCTGACATGTATCTAGTTTCAACCTTCACTGTGTCGTCTGACATGTATCTAGATGTGACCTCACTGTGGTCTGACATGTATCTAGATGTGACCTCACTGTGTTGTCCTGACTGGTATCTAGGTTCAACCTCACTGTGTTGTCTGACATGTATCTAGTTTCAACCTCACTGTGTCGTCTGACATGTATCTAGATGTGACCTCACTGTGGTCTGACATGTATCTAGATGGAACTCACTAGGGTCGTCTGACAGTATCTAGTTCAACCTCACTGTGTTGTCTGACATGTATCTAGATGTGACCTCACTGTGTCGTCTGACATGTATCTAGTTTCAACCTCACTGTGTTGTCTGACATGTATCTAGTTTCAACCTCACTGTGTTGTCTGACATGTAGCTAGTTTCAATCTCACTGTGTCGTCTGACATGTATCTAGATGTGACCTCACTGTGTTATTTGACATGTATCTAGATGTGACCTCACTGTGTTGTCTGACATGTATCTAGATGTGACCTCACTGTGGTCTTACATGTATCTAGATGTGACCTCACTGTGTTGTCTGACATGTAGCTAGTTTCAACCTCACTGTGTCGTCTGACATGTATCTAGATGTGACCTCACTGTGTTATCTGACATGTATCTAGATGTGACCTCACTGTGTTGTCTGACATGTATCTTGATGTGATCTCACTGTGTTAATTGACATGTATCTAGATGTGACCTCACTGTGTCGTCTGACATGTATCTAGTTTCAACCTCACTGTGTTATCTGACATGTGTCTAGATATGTTCTCACTGTGGTTATCTGACATGTGTCTAGATGTGTCCTCCTTGTGTTGTCTGACATGTATCTAGATGTGTCCTCCTTGTGTGTCTGACATGTATCTAGATGTGTCCTCCTTGTGTCGTCCTGACATGTATCTAGATGTAACCTCACTGTGTCGTCTGACATGTATCTAGATGTGACTCATCACTGTGTTGTCTGACAGTATCTAGATGTGACCTCACGGTGTTGTCTGACTGGTATCTAGGTTCAACCTCATGTGTTGTCTGACATGTATCTAGTTTCACTCTCACTGTTTGTCTTTGACGGGGATCTAGCTGTGATCTCACTGTGTTTTCCTGACATGTATCTAGATGTGGACCCTCACTGTGGGGCTGACACATGTATCTAGATGTGAGCCTCACTGGTGTGTCCGTCATGACATGTATCGCTAGTTTTCACCACCTCACTGTGTTGTCTGGACAGGGTATCTAGAGTGACCTCACTGTGGTCTGACATGTATCTAGATGTGACCTCACTGTGTCGTCTGACATGTACTAGATAGTTTCAACCTCAATGGGTTGTGCTGACATGTATCTAGATGTGACCTCACTGTGTCGTCTGACATGTATCTAGTTCAACCCCTGTGTTGTCTGACATGTATCTAGTTGAACCTCACTGTGTTGTCTGACATGTATCTAGTTTCAACCTCACTGTGTCGTCTGACATGTATCTAGATGTGACCTCACTGTGTTATTGACATGTATCTAGATGTGACCTCACTGTGTTGTCTGACATGTATCTAGATGTGACCTCACTGTGTTGTCTGACATGTATCTAGATGTGACCTCACTGTGTTGTCTGACATGTATCTAGATGTGACCTCACTGTGTCGTCTGACATGTATCTAGTTTCAACTCACTGTGCCGTCTGACATGTATCTAGATGTGACCTCACTGTGTCGTCTGACATGTATCTAGTTTCACCTCACTGTGTTGTCTGACATGTATCTAGATGTGACCTCACTGTGGTCTGACATGTATCTAGATGTGACCTCACTGTGTCGTCTGACATGTATCTAGTTTCAACCTCACTGTGTCGTCTGACATGTATCTAGATGTGACCTCACTGTGGTCTGACATGTATCTAGATGTGACCTCACTGTGTCGTCTGACATGTATCTAGTTTCAACCTCACTGTGTTGTCTGACATGTATCTAGATGTGACCTCACTGTGTCGTCTGACATGTATCTAGATGTGACCTCACTGTGTTGTCTGACATGTATCTAGTTGTCAACCTCACTGTGTTGTCTGACATGTATCTAGTTTCAACCTCACTGTGTCGTCTGACATGTATCTAGATGTGACCTCACTGTGTTGTCTGACATGTATCTAGATGTGACCTCACTGTGTCGTCTGACATGTATCTAGATGTGACCTCACTGTGTTGTCTGACATGTATCTAGTTTGACCTCACTGTGTTGTCTGACATGTATCTAGTTTCAACCTCACTGTGTCGTCTGACATGTATCTAGATGTGACCTCACTGTGGTCTGACATGTATCTAGATGTGACCTCACTGTGTCGTCTGACATGTATCTAGTTTCAACCTCACTGTGTCGTCTGACATGTATCTAGATGTGACCTCACTGTGTCGTCTGACATGTATCTAGTTTGACCTCACTGTGTTGTCTGACATGTATCTAGTTTCAACCTCACTGTGTTAATCTGACATGTATCTAGATTGACCTCACTGTGTCGTCTGACATGTATCTAGATGTGACCTCACTGTGTTATCTGACATGTATCTAGATGTGACCTCACTGTGTTGTCTGACATGTATCTAGATGTGACCTCACTGTGTTGTCTGACATGTATCTAGATGTGTCCTCACTGTGTTGTCTGACATGTATCTAGATGTGTCCTCACTGTGTCGTCTGACATGTATCTAGATGTGACCTCACTGTGTCGTCTGACATGTATCTAGATGTGACCTCACTGTGTTGTCTGACATGTATCTAGATGTGACCTCACTGTGTTGTCTGACATGTATCTAGATGTGACCTCACTGTGGTCTGACATGTATCTAGATGTGACCTCACTGTGTCGTCTGACATGTATCTAGTTTCAACTCACTGTGTTGTCTGACATGTTATCTAGATGTGACCTCACTGTGTCGTCTGACATGTATCTAGTTTCAACCTCACTGGTGTTGTCTGAACATGTATCTAGTTTCAACCTCACTGTGTTGTCTGACATGTAGCTAGTTTCAACCTCATTGTGTCGTCTGACATGTATGTAGATGTGACCTCACTGTGTTATTTGACATGTATCTAGATGTGACCTCACTGTGTTGTCTGACATGTATCTAAGATGTGACCATCACTGTGTTGTCTGACATGTATCTAGATGTGACCTCACTGTGTTGTCTGACATGTATCTAGATGTGATCTCACTATGTCGTCTGACATGTATCTAGTTTCAACCTCACTGTGCCGTCTGACATGTATCTAGATGTGACCTCACTATGTCGTCTGACATGTATCTAGTTTCAACCTCACTGTGCCGTCTGACATGTATCTAGATGTGACCTCGCTGTGGTCTGACATGTATCTAGATGTGACCTCACTGTGTCGTCCTGACATGTATCTAGTTTCAACCTCACTGTGTCGTCTGACATGTATCTAGATGTGACCTCACTGTGGTCTGACATGTATCTAGATGTGACCTCACTGTGTCGTCTGACATGTATCTAGTTCAACCTCACTGTGTTGTCTGACATGTATCTAGTTTCAACCTCACTGTGTTGTCTGACATGTATCTAGATGTGACCTCACTGTGTCGTCTGACATGTATCTAGTTTCAACCTCACTGTGTTGTCTGACATGTATCTAGTTTTCAACCTCACTGTGTTGTCTGACATGTAGCTAGTTTCAACCTCATTGTGTCGTCTGACATGTATGTAGATGTGACCTCACTGTGTTATTTGACATGTATCTAGATGTGACCTCACTGTGTTGTCTGACATGTATCTAGATGTGACCTCACTGTGTTGTCTGACATGTATCTAGATGTGACCTCACTGTGTTGTCTGACATGTATCTAGATGTGATCTCACTATGTCGTCTGACATGTATCTAGTTTCAACCTCACTGTGCCGTCTGACATGTATCTAGATGTGACCTCACTATGTCGTCTGACATGTATCTAGTTTCAACCTCACTGTGCCGTCTGACATGTATCTAGATGTGACCTCACTGTGGTCTGACATGTATCTAGATGTGACCTCACTGTGTCGTCTGACATGTATCTAGTTTCAACCTCACTGTGTCGTCTGACATGTATCTAGATGTGACCTCACTGTGGTCTGACATGTATCTAGATGTGACCTCACTGTGTCGTCTGACATGTATCTAGTTTCAACCTCACTGTGTTGTCTGACATGTATCTAGTTTCAACCTCACTGTGTTGTCTGACATGTAGCTAGTTTCAACCTCACTGTGTCGTCTGACATGTATCTAGATGTGACCTCACTGTGTTATTTGACATGTATCTAGATGTGACCTCACTGTGTTGTCTGACATGTATCTAGATGTGACCTCACTGTGTTGTCTGACATGTATCTAGTTTCAACCTCACTGTGTTGTCTGACATGTAGCTAGTTTCATCCTCACTGTGTCGTCTGACATGTATCTAGATGTGACCTCACTGTGTTGTCTGGCATGTATCTAGATGTGACCTCACTATGTCGTCTGACATGTATCTAGTTTCAACCTCACTGTGCCGTCTGACATGTATCTAGATGTGACCTCACTGTGGTCTTACATGTATCTAGATGTGACCTCACTGTGTTGTCTGACATGTAGCTAGTTTCAACCTCACTGTGTCGTCTGACATGTATCTAGATGTGACCTCACTGTGTTATCTGACATGTATCTAGATGTGACCTCACTGTGTTGTCTGACATGTATCTTGATGTGATCTCACTGTGTTAATTGACATGTATCTAGATGTGACCTCACTGTGTCGTCTGACATGTATCTAGTTTCAACCTCACTGTGTTATCTGACATGTGTCTAGATATGTTCTCACTGTGTTATCTGACATGTGTCTAGATGTGTCCTCCTTGTGTTGTCTGACATGTATCTAGATGTGTCCTCCTTTTGTTGTCTGACATGTATCTAGATGTGTCCTCCTTGTGTCGTCTGACATGTATCTAGATGTAACCTCACTGTGTCGTCTGACATGTATCTAGATGTGACCTCACTGTGTTGTCTGACATGTATCTAGATGTGACCTCACTGTGTTGTCTGACTGGTATCTAGGTTCAACCTCACTGTGTTGTCTGACATGTATCTAGTTTCAATCTCACTGTGTTGTCTTTGACGGGTATCTAGATGTGATCTCACTGTGTTGTCAGACATGTATCTAGATGTGACCTCACTGTGGTCTGACATGTATCTAGATGTGACCTCACTGTGTCGTCTGACATGTATCTAGTTTCAACCTCACTGTGTCGTCTGACATGTATCTAGATGTGACCTCACTGTGGTCTGACATGTATCTAGATGTGACCTCACTGTGTTGTCTGACTGGTATCTAGGTTCAACCTCACTGTGTTGTCTGACATGTATCTAGTTTCAACCTCACTGTGTCGTCTGACATGTATCTAGATGTGACCTCACTGTGGTCTGACATGTATCTAGATGTGAACTCACTATGTCGTCTGACATGTATCTAGTTTCAACCTCACTGTGTTGTCTGACATGTATCTAGATGTGACCTCACTGTGTCGTCTGACATGTATCTAGTTTCAACCTCACTGTGTTGTCTGACATGTATCTAGTTTCAACCTCACTGTGTTGTCTGACATGTAGCTAGTTTCAATCTCACTGTGTCGTCTGACATGTATCTAGATGTGACCTCACTGTGTTATTTGACATGTATCTAGATGTGACCTCACTGTGTTGTCTGACATGTATCTAGATGTGACCTCACTGTGGTCTTACATGTATCTAGATGTGACCTCACTGTGTTGTCTGACATGTAGCTAGTTTCAACCTCACTGTGTCGTCTGACATGTATCTAGATGTGACCTCACTGTGTTATCTGACATGTATCTAGATGTGACCTCACTGTGTTGTCTGACATGTATCTTGATGTGATCTCACTGTGTTAATTGACATGTATCTAGATGTGACCTCACTGTGTCGTCTGACATGTATCTAGTTTCAACCTCACTGTGTTATCTGACATGTGTCTAGATATGTTCTCACTGTGTTATCTGACATGTGTCTAGATGTGTCCTCCTTGTGTTGTCTGACATGTATCTAGATGTGTCCTCCTTGTGTTGTCTGACATGTATCTAGATGTGTCCTCCTTGTGTCGTCTGACATGTATCTAGATGTAACCTCACTGTGTCGTCTGACATGTATCTAGATGTGACCTCACTGTGTTGTCTGACATGTATCTAGATGTGACCTCACTGTGTTGTCTGACTGGTATCTAGGTTCAACCTCACTGTGTTGTCTGACATGTATCTAGTTTCAATCTCACTGTGTTGTCTTTGACGGGTATCTAGATGTGATCTCACTGTGTTTTCTGACATGTATCTAGATGTGACCTCACTGTGGTCTGACATGTATCTAGATGTGACCTCACTGTGTCGTCTGACATGTATCTAGTTTCAACCTCACTGTGTTGTCTGACATGTATCTAGATGTGACCTCACTGTGGTCTGACATGTATCTAGATGTGACCTCACTGTGTCGTCTGACATGTATCTAGTTTCAACCTCACTGTGTTGTCTGACATGTATCTAGATGTGACCTCACTGTGTCGTCTGACATGTATCTAGTTTCAACCTCACTGTGTTGTCTGACATGTATCTAGTTTCAACCTCACTGTGTTGTCTGACATGTAGCTAGTTTTAACCTCACTGTGTCGTCTGACATGTATCTAGATGTGACCTCACTGTGTTATTTGACATGTATCTAGATGTGACCTCACTGTGTTGTCTGACATGTATCTAGATGTGACCTCACTGTGTTGTCTGACATGTATCTAGATGTGACCTCACTGTGTTGTCTGACATGTATCTAGATGTGACCTCACTATGTCGTCTGACATGTATCTAGTTTCAACCTCACTGTGCCGTCTGACATGTATCTAGATGTGACCTCACTATGTCGTCTGACATGTATCTAGTTTCAACCTCACTGTGCCGTCTGACATGTATCTAGATGTGACCTCACTGTGGTCTGACATGTATCTAGATGTGACCTCACTGTGTCGTCTGACATGTATCTAGTTTCAACCTCACTGTGTCGTCTGACATGTATCTAGATGTGACCTCACTGTGGTCTGACATGTATCTAGATGTGAACTCACTGTGTCGTCTGACATGTATCTAGTTTCAACCTCACTGTGTTGTCTGACATGTATCTAGATGTGACCTCACTGTGTCGTCTGACATGTATCTAGATGTGACCTCACTGTGTTGTCTGACATGAATCTAGTTTCAACCTCACTGTGTTGTCTGACATGTAGCTAGTTTCAACCTCACTGTGTCGTCTGACATGTATCTAGATGTGACCTCACTGTGTTATTTGACATGTATCTAGATGTGACCTCACTGTGTTGTCTGACATGTATCTAGATGTGACCTCACTGTGTTGTCTGACATGTATCTAGTTTCAACCTCACTGTGTTGTCTGACATGTATCTAGTTTCAACCTCACTGTGTCGTCTGACATGTATCTAGATGTGACCTCACTGTGGTCTGACATGTATCTAGATGTGAACTCACTATGTCGTCTGACATGTATCTAGTTTCAACCTCACTGTGTTGTCTGACATGTATCTAGATGTGACCTCACTGTGTCGTCTGACATGTATCTAGTTTCAACCTCACTGTGTTGTCTGACATGTATCTAGTTTCAACCTCACTGTGTTGTCTGACATGTAGCTAGTTTCAATCTCACTGTGTCGTCTGACATGTATCTAGATGTGACCTCACTGTGTTATTTGACATGTATCTAGATGTGACCTCCCTGTGTTGTCTGACATGTATCTAGATGTGACCTCACTGTGTTGTCTGACATGTATCTAGTTTCAACCTCGCTGTGTTGTCTGACATGTAGCTAGTTTCAACCTCACTGTGTCGTCTGACATGTATCTAGATGTGACCTCACTGTGTTGTCTGACATGTATCTAGATGTGACCTCACTATGTCGTCTGACATGTATCTAGTTTCAACCTCACTGTGCCGTCTGACATGTATCTAGATGTGACCTCACTGTGGTCTTACATGTATCTAGATGTGACCTCACTGTGTTATCTGACACGTAGCTAGTTTCAACCTCACTGTGTCGTCTGACATGTATCTAGATGTGACCTCACTGTGTCGTCTGACATGTATCTAGATGTGACCTCACTGTGTTGTCTGACATGTATCTTGATGTGATCTCACTGTGTTAATTGACATGTATCTAGATGTGACCTCACTGTGTCGTCTGACATGTATCTAGTTTCAACCTCACTGTGTTATCTGACATGTGTCTAGATGTGTCCTCCTTGTGTTGTCTGACATGTATCTAGATGTGTCCTCCTTGTGTTGTCTGACATGTATCTAGATGTGTCCTCCTTGTGTCGTCTGACATGTATCTAGATGTGACCTCACTGTGTCGCCTGACATGTATCTAGATGTGACCTCACTGTGTTGTCTGACATGTATCTAGATGTGACCTCACTGTGTTGTCTGACTTGTATCTAGATGTGACCTCACTGTGGTCTGACATGTATCTAGATGTGACCTCACTGTGTCGTCTGACATGTATCTAGTTTCAACCTCACTGTGTTGTCTGACATGTATCTAGATGTGACCTCACTGTGTCGTCTGACATGTATCTAGTTTCAACCTCACTGTGTTGTCTGACATGTATCTAGTTTCAACCTCACTGTGTTGTCTGACATGTAGCTAGTTTCAACCTCATTGTGTCGTCTGACATGTATGTAGATGTGACCTCACTGTGTTATTTGACATGTATCTAGATGTGACCTCACTGTGTTGTCTGACATGTATCTAGATGTGACCTCACTGTGTTGTCTGACATGTATCTAGATGTGACCTCACTGTGTTGTCTGACATGTATCTAGATGTGATCTCACTATGTCGTCTGACATGTATCTAGTTTCAACCTCACTGTGCCGTCTGACATGTATCTAGATGTGACCTCACTATGTCGTCTGACATGTATCTAGTTTCAACCTCACTGTGCCGTCTGACATGTATCTAGATGTGACCTCACTGTGGTCTGACATGTATCTAGATGTGACCTCACTGTGTCGTCTGACATGTATCTAGTTTCAACCTCACTGTGTCGTCTGACATGTATCTAGATGTGACCTCACTGTGGTCTGACATGTATCTAGATGTGACCTCACTGTGTCGTCTGACATGTATCTAGTTTCAACCTCACTGTGTTGTCTGACATGTATCTAGTTTCAACCTCACTGTGTTGTCTGACATGTATCTAGATGTGACCTCACTGTGTCGTCTGACATGTATCTAGTTTCAACCTCACTGTGTTGTCTGACATGTATCTAGTTTCAACCTCACTGTGTTGTCTGACATGTAGCTAGTTTCAACCTCATTGTGTCGTCTGACATGTATGTAGATGTGACCTCACGGTGTTATTTGACATGTATCTAGATGTGACCTCACTGTGTTGTCTGACATGTATCTAGATGTGACCTCACTGTGTTGTCTGACATGTATCTAGATGTGACCTCACTGTGTTGTCTGACATGTATCTAGATGTGATCTCACTATGTCGTCTGACATGTATCTAGTTTCAACCTCACTGTGCCGTCTGACATGTATCTAGATGTGACCTCACTATGTCGTCTGGCATGTATCTAGTTTCAACCTCACTGTGCCGTCTGACATGTATCTAGATGTGACCTCACTGTGGTCTGACATGTATCTAGATGTGACCTCACTGTGTCGTCTGACATGTATCTAGTTTCAACCTCACTGTGTCGTCTGACATGTATCTAGATGTGACCTCACTGTGGTCTGACATGTATCTAGATGTGACCTCACTGTGTCGTCTGACATGTATCTAGTTTCAACCTCACTGTGTTGTCTGACATGTATCTAGTTTCAACCTCACTGTGTTGTCTGACATGTAGCTAGTTTCAACCTCACTGTGTCGTCTGACATGTATCTAGATGTGACCTCACTGTGTTATTTGACATGTATCTAGATGTGACCTCACTGTGTTGTCTGACATGTATCTAGATGTGACCTCACTGTGTTGTCTGACATGTATCTAGTTTCAACCTCACTGTGTTGTCTGACATGTAGCTAGTTTCATCCTCACTGTGTCGTCTGACATGTATCTAGATGTGACCTCACTGTGTTGTCTGGCATGTATCTAGATGTGACCTCACTATGTCGTCTGACATGTATCTAGTTTCAACCTCACTGTGCCGTCTGACATGTATCTAGATGTGACCTCACTGTGGTCTTACATGTATCTAGATGTGACCTCACTGTGTTGTCTGACATGTAGCTAGTTTCAACCTCACTGTGTCGTCTGACATGTATCTAGATGTGACCTCACTGTGTTATCTGACATGTATCTAGATGTGACCTCACTGTGTTGTCTGACATGTATCTTGATGTGATCTCACTGTGTTAATTGACATGTATCTAGATGTGACCTCACTGTGTCGTCTGACATGTATCTAGTTTCAACCTCACTGTGTTATCTGACATGTGTCTAGATATGTTCTCACTGTGTTATCTGACATGTGTCTAGATGTGTCCTCCTTGTGTTGTCTGACATGTATCTAGATGTGTCCTCCTTGTGTTGTCTGACATGTATCTAGATGTGTCCTCCTTGTGTCGTCTGACATGTATCTAGATGTAACCTCACTGTGTCGTCTGACATGTATCTAGATGTGACCTCACTGTGTTGTCTGACATGTATCTAGATGTGACCTCACTGTGTTGTCTGACTGGTATCTAGGTTCAACCTCACTGTGTTGTCTGACATGTATCTAGTTTCAATCTCACTGTGTTGTCTTTGACGGGTATCTAGATGTGATCTCACTGTGTTGTCAGACATGTATCTAGATGTGACCTCACTGTGGTCTGACATGTATCTAGATGTGACCTCACTGTGTCGTCTGACATGTATCTAGTTTCAACCTCACTGTGTCGTCTGACATGTATCTAGATGTGACCTCACTGTGGTCTGACATGTATCTAGATGTGACCTCACTGTGTTGTCTGACTGGTATCTAGGTTCAACCTCACTGTGTTGTCTGACATGTATCTAGTTTCAACCTCACTGTGTCGTCTGACATGTATCTAGATGTGACCTCACTGTGGTCTGACATGTATCTAGATGTGAACTCACTATGTCGTCTGACATGTATCTAGTTTCAACCTCACTGTGTTGTCTGACATGTATCTAGATGTGACCTCACTGTGTCGTCTGACATGTATCTAGTTTCAACCTCACTGTGTTGTCTGACATGTATCTAGTTTCAACCTCACTGTGTTGTCTGACATGTAGCTAGTTTCAATCTCACTGTGTCGTCTGACATGTATCTAGATGTGACCTCACTGTGTTATTTGACATGTATCTAGATGCGACCTCACTGTGTTGTCTGACATGTATCTAGATGTGACCTCACTGTGGTCTTACATGTATCTAGATGTGACCTCACTGTGTTGTCTGACATGTAGCTAGTTTCAACCTCACTGTGTCGTCTGACATGTATCTAGATGTGACCTCACTGTGTTATCTGACATGTATCTAGATGTGACCTCACTGTGTTGTCTGACATGTATCTTGATGTGATCTCACTGTGTTAATTGACATGTATCTAGATGTGACCTCACTGTGTCGTCTGACATGTATCTAGTTTCAACCTCACTGTGTTATCTGACATGTGTCTAGATATGTTCTCACTGTGTTATCTGACATGTGTCTAGATGTGTCCTCCTTGTGTTGTCTGACATGTATCTAGTTTCAACCTCACTGTGCCGTCTGACATGTATCTAGATGTGACCTCACTGTGGTCTGACATGTATCTAGATGTGACCTCACTGTGTCGTCTGACATGTATCTAGTTTCAACCTCACTGTGTCGTCTGACATGTATCTAGATGTGACCTCACTGTGGTCTGACATGTATCTAGATGTGACCTCACTGTGTCGTCTGACATGTATCTAGTTTCAACCTCACTGTGTTGTCTGACATGTATCTAGTTTCAACCTCACTGTGTTGTCTGACATGTATCTAGATGTGACCTCACTGTGTCGTCTGACATGTATCTAGTTTCAACCTCACTGTGTTGTCTGACATGTATCTAGTTTCAACCTCACTGTGTTGTCTGACATGTAGCTAGTTTCAACCTCATTGTGTCGTCTGACATGTATGTAGATGTGACCTCACGGTGTTATTTGACATGTATCTAGATGTGACCTCACTGTGTTGTCTGACATGTATCTAGATGTGACCTCACTGTGTTGTCTGACATGTATCTAGATGTGACCTCACTGTGTTGTCTGACATGTATCTAGATGTGATCTCACTATGTCGTCTGACATGTATCTAGTTTCAACCTCACTGTGCCGTCTGACATGTATCTAGATGTGACCTCACTATGTCGTCTGGCATGTATCTAGTTTCAACCTCACTGTGCCGTCTGACATGTATCTAGATGTGACCTCACTGTGGTCTGACATGTATCTAGATGTGACCTCACTGTGTCGTCTGACATGTATCTAGTTTCAACCTCACTGTGTCGTCTGACATGTATCTAGATGTGACCTCACTGTGGTCTGACATGTATCTAGATGTGACCTCACTGTGTCGTCTGACATGTATCTAGTTTCAACCTCACTGTGTTGTCTGACATGTATCTAGTTTCAACCTCACTGTGTTGTCTGACATGTAGCTAGTTTCAACCTCACTGTGTCGTCTGACATGTATCTAGATGTGACCTCACTGTGTTATTTGACATGTATCTAGATGTGACCTCACTGTGTTGTCTGACATGTATCTAGATGTGACCTCACTGTGTTGTCTGACATGTATCTAGTTTCAACCTCACTGTGTTGTCTGACATGTAGCTAGTTTCATCCTCACTGTGTCGTCTGACATGTATCTAGATGTGACCTCACTGTGTTGTCTGGCATGTATCTAGATGTGACCTCACTATGTCGTCTGACATGTATCTAGTTTCAACCTCACTGTGCCGTCTGACATGTATCTAGATGTGACCTCACTGTGGTCTTACATGTATCTAGATGTGACCTCACTGTGTTGTCTGACATGTAGCTAGTTTCAACCTCACTGTGTCGTCTGACATGTATCTAGATGTGACCTCACTGTGTTATCTGACATGTATCTAGATGTGACCTCACTGTGTTGTCTGACATGTATCTTGATGTGATCTCACTGTGTTAATTGACATGTATCTAGATGTGACCTCACTGTGTCGTCTGACATGTATCTAGTTTCAACCTCACTGTGTTATCTGACATGTGTCTAGATATGTTCTCACTGTGTTATCTGACATGTGTCTAGATGTGTCCTCCTTGTGTTGTCTGACATGTATCTAGATGTGTCCTCCTTGTGTTGTCTGACATGTATCTAGATGTGTCCTCCTTGTGTCGTCTGACATGTATCTAGATGTAACCTCACTGTGTCGTCTGACATGTATCTAGATGTGACCTCACTGTGTTGTCTGACATGTATCTAGATGTGACCTCACTGTGTTGTCTGACTGGTATCTAGGTTCAACCTCACTGTGTTGTCTGACATGTATCTAGTTTCAATCTCACTGTGTTGTCTTTGACGGGTATCTAGATGTGATCTCACTGTGTTGTCAGACATGTATCTAGATGTGACCTCACTGTGGTCTGACATGTATCTAGATGTGACCTCACTGTGTCGTCTGACATGTATCTAGTTTCAACCTCACTGTGTCGTCTGACATGTATCTAGATGTGACCTCACTGTGGTCTGACATGTATCTAGATGTGACCTCACTGTGTTGTCTGACTGGTATCTAGGTTCAACCTCACTGTGTTGTCTGACATGTATCTAGTTTCAACCTCACTGTGTCGTCTGACATGTATCTAGATGTGACCTCACTGTGGTCTGACATGTATCTAGATGTGAACTCACTATGTCGTCTGACATGTATCTAGTTTCAACCTCACTGTGTTGTCTGACATGTATCTAGATGTGACCTCACTGTGTCGTCTGACATGTATCTAGTTTCAACCTCACTGTGTTGTCTGACATGTATCTAGTTTCAACCTCACTGTGTTGTCTGACATGTAGCTAGTTTCAATCTCACTGTGTCGTCTGACATGTATCTAGATGTGACCTCACTGTGTTATTTGACATGTATCTAGATGCGACCTCACTGTGTTGTCTGACATGTATCTAGATGTGACCTCACTGTGGTCTTACATGTATCTAGATGTGACCTCACTGTGTTGTCTGACATGTAGCTAGTTTCAACCTCACTGTGTCGTCTGACATGTATCTAGATGTGACCTCACTGTGTTATCTGACATGTATCTAGATGTGACCTCACTGTGTTGTCTGACATGTATCTTGATGTGATCTCACTGTGTTAATTGACATGTATCTAGATGTGACCTCACTGTGTCGTCTGACATGTATCTAGTTTCAACCTCACTGTGTTATCTGACATGTGTCTAGATATGTTCTCACTGTGTTATCTGACATGTGTCTAGATGTGTCCTCCTTGTGTTGTCTGACATGTATCTAGATGTGTCCTCCTTGTGTTGTCTGACATGTATCTAGATGTGTCCTCCTTGTGTCGTCTGACATGTATCTAGATGTAACCTCACTGTGTCGTCTGACATGTATCTAGATGTGACCTCACTGTGTTGTCTGACATGTATCTAGATGTGACCTCACTGTGTTGTCTGACTTGTATCTAGATGTGACCTCACTGTGGTCTGACATGTATCTAGATGTGACCTCACTGTGTCGTCTGACATGTATCTAGTTTCAACCTCACTGTGTTGTCTGACATGTATCTAGATGTGACCTCACTGTGTCGTCTGACATGTATCTAGTTTCAACCTCACTGTGTTGTCTGACATGTATCTAGTTTCAACCTCACTGTGTTGTCTGACATGTAGCTAGTTTCAACCTCATTGTGTCGTCTGACATGTATGTAGATGTGACCTCACTGTGTTATTTGACATGTATCTAGATGTGACCTCACTGTGTTGTCTGACATGTATCTAGATGTGACCTCACTGTGTTGTCTGACATGTATCTAGATGTGACCTCACTGTGTTGTCTGACATGTATCTAGATGTGATCTCACTATGTCGTCTGACATGTATCTAGTTTCAACCTCACTGTGCCGTCTGACATGTATCTAGATGTGACCTCACTATGTCGTCTGACATGTATCTAGTTTCAACCTCACTGTGCCGTCTGACATGTATCTAGATGTGACCTCACTGTGGTCTGACATGTATCTAGATGTGACCTCACTGTGTCGTCTGACATGTATCTAGTTTCAACCTCACTGTGTCGTCTGACATGTATCTAGATGTGACCTCACTGTGGTCTGACATGTATCTAGATGTGACCTCACTGTGTCGTCTGACATGTATCTAGTTTCAACCTCACTGTGTTGTCTGACATGTATCTAGTTTCAACCTCACTGTGTTGTCTGACATGTATCTAGATGTGACCTCACTGTGTCGTCTGACATGTATCTAGTTTCAACCTCACTGTGTTGTCTGACATGTATCTAGTTTCAACCTCACTGTGTTGTCTGACATGTAGCTAGTTTCAACCTCATTGTGTCGTCTGACATGTATGTAGATGTGACCTCACGGTGTTATTTGACATGTATCTAGATGTGACCTCACTGTGTTGTCTGACATGTATCTAGATGTGACCTCACTGTGTTGTCTGACATGTATCTAGATGTGACCTCACTGTGTTGTCTGACATGTATCTAGATGTGATCTCACTATGTCGTCTGACATGTATCTAGTTTCAACCTCACTGTGCCGTCTGACATGTATCTAGATGTGACCTCACTATGTCGTCTGGCATGTATCTAGTTTCAACCTCACTGTGCCGTCTGACATGTATCTAGATGTGACCTCACTGTGGTCTGACATGTATCTAGATGTGACCTCACTGTGTCGTCTGACATGTATCTAGTTTCAACCTCACTGTGTCGTCTGACATGTATCTAGATGTGACCTCACTGTGGTCTGACATGTATCTAGATGTGACCTCACTGTGTCGTCTGACATGTATCTAGTTTCAACCTCACTGTGTTGTCTGACATGTATCTAGTTTCAACCTCACTGTGTTGTCTGACATGTAGCTAGTTTCAACCTCACTGTGTCGTCTGACATGTATCTAGATGTGACCTCACTGTGTTATTTGACATGTATCTAGATGTGACCTCACTGTGTTGTCTGACATGTATCTAGATGTGACCTCACTGTGTTGTCTGACATGTATCTAGTTTCAACCTCACTGTGTTGTCTGACATGTAGCTAGTTTCATCCTCACTGTGTCGTCTGACATGTATCTAGATGTGACCTCACTGTGTTGTCTGGCATGTATCTAGATGTGACCTCACTATGTCGTCTGACATGTATCTAGTTTCAACCTCACTGTGCCGTCTGACATGTATCTAGATGTGACCTCACTGTGGTCTTACATGTATCTAGATGTGACCTCACTGTGTTGTCTGACATGTAGCTAGTTTCAACCTCACTGTGTCGTCTGACATGTATCTAGATGTGATCTCACTGTGTTATCTGACATGTATCTAGATGTGACCTCACTGTGTTGTCTGACATGTATCTTGATGTGATCTCACTGTGTTAATTGACATGTATCTAGATGTGACCTCACTGTGTCGTCTGACATGTATCTAGTTTCAACCTCACTGTGTTATCTGACATGTGTCTAGATATGTTCTCACTGTGTTATCTGACATGTGTCTAGATGTGTCCTCCTTGTGTTGTCTGACATGTATCTAGATGTGTCCTCCTTGTGTTGTCTGACATGTATCTAGATGTGTCCTCCTTGTGTCGTCTGACATGTATCTAGATGTAACCTCACTGTGTCGTCTGACATGTATCTAGATGTGACCTCACTGTGTTGTCTGACATGTATCTAGATGTGACCTCACTGTGTTGTCTGACTGGTATCTAGGTTCAACCTCACTGTGTTGTCTGACATGTATCTAGTTTCAATCTCACTGTGTTGTCTTTGACGGGTATCTAGATGTGATCTCACTGTGTTGTCAGACATGTATCTAGATGTGACCTCACTGTGGTCTGACATGTATCTAGATGTGACCTCACTGTGTCGTCTGACATGTATCTAGTTTCAACCTCACTGTGTCGTCTGACATGTATCTAGATGTGACCTCACTGTGGTCTGACATGTATCTAGATGTGACCTCACTGTGTTGTCTGACTGGTATCTAGGTTCAACCTCACTGTGTTGTCTGACATGTATCTAGTTTCAACCTCACTGTGTCGTCTGACATGTATCTAGATGTGACCTCACTGTGGTCTGACATGTATCTAGATGTGAACTCACTATGTCGTCTGACATGTATCTAGTTTCAACCTCACTGTGTTGTCTGACATGTATCTAGATGTGACCTCACTGTGTCGTCTGACATGTATCTAGTTTCAACCTCACTGTGTTGTCTGACATGTATCTAGTTTCAACCTCACTGTGTTGTCTGACATGTAGCTAGTTTCAATCTCACTGTGTCGTCTGACATGTATCTAGATGTGACCTCACTGTGTTATTTGACATGTATCTAGATGCGACCTCACTGTGTTGTCTGACATGTATCTAGATGTGACCTCACTGTGGTCTTACATGTATCTAGATGTGACCTCACTGTGTTGTCTGACATGTAGCTAGTTTCAACCTCACTGTGTCGTCTGACATGTATCTAGATGTGACCTCACTGTGTTATCTGACATGTATCTAGATGTGACCTCACTGTGTTGTCTGACATGTATCTTGATGTGATCTCACTGTGTTAATTGACATGTATCTAGATGTGACCTCACTGTGTCGTCTGACATGTATCTAGTTTCAACCTCACTGTGTTATCTGACATGTGTCTAGATATGTTCTCACTGTGTTATCTGACATGTGTCTAGATGTGTCCTCCTTGTGTTGTCTGACATGTATCTAGATGTGTCCTCCTTGTGTTGTCTGACATGTATCTAGATGTGTCCTCCTTGTGTCGTCTGACATGTATCTAGATGTAACCTCACTGTGTCGTCTGACATGTATCTAGATGTGACCTCACTGTGTTGTCTGACATGTATCTAGATGTGACCTCACTGTGTTGTCTGACTGGTATCTAGGTTCAACCTCACTGTGTTGTCTGACATGTATCTAGTTTCAATCTCACTGTGTTGTCTTTGACGGGTATCTAGATGTGATCTCACTGTGTTTTCTGACATGTATCTAGATGTGACCTCACTGTGGTCTGACATGTATCTAGATGTGACCTCACTGTGTCGTCTGACATGTATCTAGTTTCAACCTCACTGTGTCGTCTGACATGTATCTAGATGTGACCTCACTGTGGTCTGACATGTATCTAGATGTGACCTCACTGTGTCGTCTGACATGTATCTAGTTTCAACCTCACTGTGTTGTCTGACATGTATCTAGATGTGACCTCACTGTGTCGTCTGACATGTATCTAGTTTCAACCTCACTGTGTTGTCTGACATGTATCTAGTTTCAACCTCACTGTGTTGTCTGACATGTAGCTAGTTTTAACCTCACTGTGTCGTCTGACATGTATCTAGATGTGACCTCACTGTGTTATTTGACATGTACCTAGATGTGACCTCACTGTGTTGTCTGACATGTATCTAGATGTGACCTCACTGTGTTGTCTGACATGTATCTAGATGTGACCTCACTATGTCGTCTGACATGTATCTAGTTTCAACCTCACTGTGCCGTCTGACATGTATCTAGATGTGACCTCACTATGTCGTCTGACATGTATCTAGTTTCAACCTCACTGTGCCGTCTGACATGTATCTAGATGTGACCTCACTGTGGTCTGACATGTATCTAGATGTGACCTCACTGTGTCGTCTGACATGTATCTAGTTTCAACCTCACTGTGTCGTCTGACATGTATCTAGATGTGACCTCACTGTGGTCTGACATGTATCTAGATGTGAACTCACTGTGTCGTCTGACATGTATCTAGTTTCAACCTCACTGTGTTGTCTGACATGTATCTAGATGTGACCTCACTGTGTCGTCTGACATGTATCTAGATGTGACCTCACTGTGTTGTCTGACATGAATCTAGTTTCAACCTCACTGTGTTGTCTGACATGTAGCTAGTTTCAACCTCACTGTGTCGTCTGACATGTATCTAGATGTGACCTCACTGTGTTATTTGACATGTATCTAGATGTGACCTCACTGTGTTGTCTGACATGTATCTAGATGTGACCTCACTGTGTTGTCTGACATGTATCTAGTTTCAACCTCACTGTGTTGTCTGACATGTATCTAGTTTCAACCTCACTGTGTCGTCTGACATGTATCTAGATGTGACCTCACTGTGGTCTGACATGTATCTAGATGTGAACTCACTATGTCGTCTGACATGTATCTAGTTTCAACCTCACTGTGTTGTCTGACATGTATCTAGATGTGACCTCACTGTGTCGTCTGACATGTATCTAGTTTCAACCTCACTGTGTTGTCTGACATGTATCTAGTTTCAACCTCACTGTGTTGTCTGACATGTAGCTAGTTTCAATCTCACTGTGTCGTCTGACATGTATCTAGATGTGACCTCACTGTGTTATTTGACATGTATCTAGATGTGACCTCCCTGTGTTGTCTGACATGTATCTAGATGTGAACTCACTGTGTTGTCTGACATGTATCTAGTTTCAACCTCACTGTGTTGTCTGACATGTAGCTAGTTTGAACCTCACTGTGTCGTCTGACATGTATCTAGATGTGACCTCACTGTGGTCTTACATGTATCTAGATGTGACCTCACTGTGTTATCTGACATGTAGCTAGTTTCAACCTCACTGTGTCGTCTGACATGTATCTAGATGTGACCTCACTGTGTCGTCTGACATGTATCTAGATGTGACCTCACTGTGTTGTCTGACCTGTATCTTGATGTGATCTCACTGTGTTAATTGACATGTATCTAGATGTGACCTCACTGTGTCGTCTGACATGTATCTAGTTTCAACCTCACTGTGTTATCTGACATGTGTCTAGATATGTTCTCACTGTGTTATCTGACATGTGTCTAGATGTGTCCTCCTTGTGTTGTCTGACATGTATCTAGATGTGTCCTCCTTGTGTTGTCTGACATGTATCTAGATGTGTCCTCCTTGTGTCGTCTGACATGTATCTAGATGTGACCTCACTGTGTTGTCTGACATGTATCTAGATGTGACCTCACTGTGTTGTCTGACTGGTATCTAGGTTCAACCTCACTGTGTTGTCTGACATGTATCTAGTTTCAATCTCACTGTGTTGTCTTTGACTGGTATCTAGATGTGATCTCACTGTGTTGTCTGACATTTATCTAGATGTGACCTCACTGTGGTCTGACATGTATCTAGATGTGACCTCACTGTGTCGTCTGACATGTATCTAGTTTCAACCTCACTGTGTTGTCTGACATGTATCTAGATGTGACCTCACTGTGTCGTCTGACATGTATCTAGTTTCAACCTCACTGTGTTGTCTGACATGTATCTAGTTTCAACCTCACTGTGTTGTCTGACATGTAGCTAGTTTCAACCTCACTGTGTCGTCTGACATGTATCTAGATGTGACCTCACTGTGTTATTTGACATGTATCTAGATGTGACCTCACTGTGTTGTCTGACATGTATCTAGATGTGACCTCACTGTGTTGTCTGACATGTATCTAGTTTCAACCTCACTGTGTTGTCTGACATGTATCTAGTTTCAATCTCACTGTGTTGTCTTTGACTGGTATCTAGATGTGATCTCACTGTGTTGTCTGACATGTATCTAGATGTGACCTCACTGTGGTCTGACATGTATCTAGATGTGACCTCACTGTGTCGTCTGACATGTATCTAGATGTGACCTCACTGTGGTCTTACATGTATCTAGATGTGACCTCACTGTGTTGTCTGACATGTAGCTAGTTTCAACCTCACTGTGTCGTCTGACATGTATCTAGATGTGACCTCACTGTGTTATCTGACATGTATCTAGATGTGACCTCACTGTGTTGTCTGACATGTATCTTGATGTGATCTCACTGTGTTAATTGACATGTATCTAGATGTGACCTCACTGTGTCGTCTGACATGTATCTAGTTTCAACCTCACTGTGTTATCTGACATGTGTCTAGATATGTTCTCACTGTGTTATCTGACATGTGTCTAGATGTGTCCTCCTTGTGTTGTCTGACATGTATCTAGATGTGTCCTCCTTGTGTTGTCTGACATGTATCTAGATGTGTCCTCCTTGTGTCGTCTGACATGTATCTAGATGTGACCTCACTGTGTTGTCTGACATGTATCTAGATGTGACCTCACTGTGTTGTCTGACTGGTATCTAGGTTCAACCTCACTGTGTTGTCTGACATGTATCTAGTTTCAATCTCACTGTGTTGTCTTTGACTGGTATCTAGATGTGATCTCACTGTGTTGTCTGACATGTATCTAGATGTGACCTCACTGTGGTCTGACATGTATCTAGATGTGACCTCACTGTGTCGTCTGACATGTATCTAGTTTCAACCTCACTGTGTCGTCTGACATGTATCTAGATGTGACCTCACTGTGGTCTGACATGTATCTAGATGTGACCTCACTGTGTCGTCTGACATGTATCTAGTTTCAACCTCACTGTGTTGTCTGACATGTATCTAGATGTGACCTCACTGTGTCGTCTGACATGTATCTAGTTTCAACCTCACTGTGTTGTCTGACATGTATCTAGTTTCAACCTCACTGTGTTGTCTGACATGTAGCTAGTTTCAACCTCACTGTGTCGTCTGACATGTATCTAGATGTGACCTCACTGTGTTATTTGACATGTATCTAGATGTGACCTCACTGTGTTGTCTGACATGTATCTAGATGTGACCTCACTGTGTTGTCTGACATGTATCTAGATGTGACCTCACTGTGTTGTCAGACATGTATCTAGATGTGACCTCACTATGTCGTCTGACATGTATCTAGTTTCAACCTCACTGTGCCGTCTGACATGTATCTAGATGTGACCTCACTATGTCGTCTGACATGTATCTAGTTTCAACCTCACTGTGCCGTCTGACATGTATCTAGATGTGACCTCACTGTGGTCTGACATGTATCTAGATGTGACCTCACTGTGTCGTCTGACATGTATCTAGTTTCAACCTCACTGTGTCGTCTGACATGTATTTAGATGTGACCTCACTGTGGTCTGACATGTATCTAGTTTCAACCTCACTGTGTTGTCTGACATGTATCTAGATGTGACCTCACTGTGTCGTCTGACATGTATCTAGTTTCAACCTCACTGTGTTATTTGACATGTATCTAGATGTGACCTCACTGTGTTGTCTGACATGTATCTAGATGTGACCTCACTGTGTTGTCTGACATGTATCTAGTTTCAACCTCACTGTATTGTCTGACATGTAGCTAGTTTCAACCTCACTGTGTCGTCTGACATGTATCTAGATGTGACCTCACTGTGTTGTCTGACATGTATCTAGATGTGACCTCACTATGTCGTCTGACATGTATCTAGTTTCAACCTCACTGTGCCGTCTGACATGTATCTAGATGTGACCTCACTGTGGTCTTACATGTATCTAGATGTGACCTCACTGTGTTGTCAGACATGTAGCTAGTTTCAACCTCACTGTGTCGTCTGACATGTATCTAGATGTGACCTCACTGTGTTATCTGACATGTATCTAGATGTGACCTCACTGTGTTGTCTGGCATGTATCTTGATGTGATCTCACTGTGTTAATTGACATGTATCTAGATGTGACCTCACTGTGTCGTCTGACATGTATCTAGTTTCAACCTCACTGTGTTATCTGACATGTGTCTAGATATGTTCTCACTGTGTTATCTGACATGTGTCTAGATGTGTCCTCCTTGTGTTGTCTGACATGTATCTAGATGTGTCCTCCTTGTGTTGTCTGACATGTATCTAGATGTGTCCTCCTTGTGTCGTCTGACATGTATCTAGATGTGACCTCACTGTGTTGTCTGACATGTATCTAGATGTGACCTCACTGTGTTGTCTGACTGGTATCTAGGTTCAACCTCACTGTGTTGTCTGACATGTATCTAGTTTCAATCTCACTGTGTTGTCTTTGACTGGTATCTAGATGTGATCTCACTGTGTTGTCTGACATGTATCTAGATGTGACCTCACTGTGGTCTGACATGTATCTAGATGTGACCTCACTGTGTCGTCTGACATGTATCTAGTTTCAACCTCACTGTGTCGTCTGACATGTATCTAGATGTGACCTCACTGTGGTCTGACATGTATCTAGATGTGACCTCACTGTGTCGTCTGACATGTATCTAGTTTCAACCTCACTGTGTTGTCTGACATGTATCTAGATGTGACCTCACTGTGTCGTCTGACATGTATCTAGTTTCAACCTCACTGTGTTGTCTGACATGTATCTAGTTTCAACCTCACTGTGTTGTCTGACATGTAGCTAGTTTCAACCTCACTGTGTCGTCTGACATGTATCTGGATGTGACCTCACTGTGTTATTTGACATGTATCTAGATGTGACCTCACTGTGTTGTCTGACATGTATCTAGATGTGACCTCACTGTGTTGTCTGACATGTATCTAGATGTGACCTCACTGTGTTGTCTGACATGTATCTAGATGTGACCTCACTATGTCGTCTGACATGTATCTAGTTTCAACCTCACTGTGCCGTCTGACATGTATCTAGATGTGACCTCACTATGTCGTCTGACATGTATCTAGTTTCAACCTCACTGTGCCGTCTGACATGTATCTAGATGTGACCTCACTGTGGTCTGACATGTATCTAGATGTGACCTCACTGTGTCGTCTGACATGTATCTAGTTTCAACCTCACTGTGTCGTCTGACATGTATCTAGATGTGACCTCACTGTGGTCTGACATGTATCTAGATGTGAACTCACTGTGTCGTCTGACATGTATCTAGTTTCAACCTCACTGTGTTGTCTGACATGTATCTAGATGTGACCTCACTGTGTCGTCTGACATGTATCTAGTTTCAACCTCACTGTGTTGTCTGACATGTATCTAGTTTCAACCTCACTGTGTTGTCTGACATGTAGCTAGTTTCAACCTCACTGTGTCGTCTGACATGTATCTAGATGTGACCTCACTGTGTTATTTGACATGTATCTAGATGTGACCTCACTGTGTTGTCTGACATGTATCTAGATGTGACCTCACTGTGTTGTCTGACATGTATCTAGATGTGACCTCACTGTGTTGTCTGACATGTATCTAGTTTCAACCTCACTGTGTTGTCTGACATGTAGCTAGTTTGAACCTCACTGTGTCGTCTGACATGTATCTAGATGTGACCTCACTGTGGTCTTACATGTATCTAGATGTGACCTCACTGTGTTATCTGACATGTAGCTAGTTTCAACCTCACTGTGTCGTCTGACATGTATCTAGATGTGACCTCACTGTGTCGTCTGACATGTATCTAGATGTGACCTCACTGTGTTGTCTGACCTGTATCTTGATGTGATCTCACTGTGTTAATTGACATGTATCTAGATGTGACCTCACTGTGTCGTCTGACATGTATCTAGTTTCAACCTCACTGTGTTATCTGACATGTGTCTAGATATGTTCTCACTGTGTTATCTGACATGTGTCTAGATGTGTCCTCCTTGTGTTGTCTGACATGTATCTAGATGTGTCCTCCTTGTGTTGTCTGACATGTATCTAGATGTGTCCTCCTTGTGTCGTCTGACATGTATCTAGATGTGACCTCACTGTGTTGTCTGACATGTATCTAGATGTGACCTCACTGTGTTGTCTGACTGGTATCTAGGTTCAACCTCACTGTGTTGTCTGACATGTATCTAGTTTCAATCTCACTGTGTTGTCTTTGACTGGTATCTAGATGTGATCTCACTGTGTTGTCTGACATTTATCTAGATGTGACCTCACTGTGGTCTGACATGTATCTAGATGTGACCTCACTGTGTCGTCTGACATGTATCTAGTTTCAACCTCACTGTGTTGTCTGACATGTATCTAGATGTGACCTCACTGTGTCGTCTGACATGTATCTAGTTTCAACCTCACTGTGTTGTCTGACATGTATCTAGTTTCAACCTCACTGTGTTGTCTGACATGTAGCTAGTTTCAACCTCACTGTGTCGTCTGACATGTATCTAGATGTGACCTCACTGTGTTATTTGACATGTATCTAGATGTGACCTCACTGTGTTGTCTGACATGTATCTAGATGTGACCTCACTGTGTTGTCTGACATGTATCTAGTTTCAACCTCACTGTGTTGTCTGACATGTATCTAGTTTCAATCTCACTGTGTTGTCTTTGACTGGTATCTAGATGTGATCTCACTGTGTTGTCTGACATGTATCTAGATGTGACCTCACTGTGGTCTGACATGTATCTAGATGTGACCTCACTGTGTCGTCTGACATGTATCTAGATGTGACCTCACTGTGGTCTTACATGTATCTAGATGTGACCTCACTGTGTTGTCTGACATGTAGCTAGTTTCAACCTCACTGTGTCGTCTGACATGTATCTAGATGTGACCTCACTGTGTTATCTGACATGTATCTAGATGTGACCTCACTGTGTTGTCTGACATGTATCTTGATGTGATCTCACTGTGTTAATTGACATGTATCTAGATGTGACCTCACTGTGTCGTCTGACATGTATCTAGTTTCAACCTCACTGTGTTATCTGACATGTGTCTAGATATGTTCTCACTGTGTTATCTGACATGTGTCTAGATGTGTCCTCCTTGTGTTGTCTGACATGTATCTAGATGTGTCCTCCTTGTGTTGTCTGACATGTATCTAGATGTGTCCTCCTTGTGTCGTCTGACATGTATCTAGATGTGACCTCACTGTGTTGACTGACATGTATCTAGATGTGACCTCACTGTGTTGTCTGACTGGTATCTAGGTTCAACCTCACTGTGTTGTCTGACATGTATCTAGTTTCAATCTCACTGTGTTGTCTTTGACTGGTATCTAGATGTGATCTCACTGTGTTGTCTGACATGTATCTAGATGTGACCTCACTGTGGTCTGACATGTATCTAGATGTGACCTCACTGTGTCGTCTGACATGTATCTAGTTTCAACCTCACTGTGTCGTCTGACATGTATCTAGATGTGACCTCACTGTGGTCTGACATGTATCTAGATGTGACCTCACTGTGTCGTCTGACATGTATCTAGTTTCAACCTCACTGTGTTGTCTGACATGTATCTAGATGTGACCTCACTGTGTCGTCTGACATGTATCTAGTTTCAACCTCACTGTGTTGTCTGACATGTATCTAGTTTCAACCTCACTGTGTTGTCTGACATGTAGCTAGTTTCAACCTCACTGTGTCGTCTGACATGTATCTAGATGTGACCTCACTGTGTTATTTGACATGTATCTAGATGTGACCTCACTGTGTTGTCTGACATGTATCTAGATGTGACCTCACTGTGTTGTCTGACATGTATCTAGATGTGACCTCACTGTGTTGTCAGACATGTATCTAGATGTGACCTCACTATGTCGTCTGACATGTATCTAGTTTCAACCTCACTGTGCCGTCTGACATGTATCTAGATGTGACCTCACTATGTCGTCTGACATGTATCTAGTTTCAACCTCACTGTGCCGTCTGACATGTATCTAGATGTGACCTCACTGTGGTCTGACATGTATCTAGATGTGACCTCACTGTGTCGTCTGACATGTATCTAGTTTCAACCTCACTGTGTCGTCTGACATGTATTTAGATGTGACCTCACTGTGGTCTGACATGTATCTAGTTTCAACCTCACTGTGTTGTCTGACATGTATCTAGATGTGACCTCACTGTGTCGTCTGACATGTATCTAGTTTCAACCTCACTGTGTTATTTGACATGTATCTAGATGTGACCTCACTGTGTTGTCTGACATGTATCTAGATGTGACCTCACTGTGTTGTCTGACATGTATCTAGTTTCAACCTCACTGTATTGTCTGACATGTAGCTAGTTTCAACCTCACTGTGTCGTCTGACATGTATCTAGATGTGACCTCACTGTGTTGTCTGACATGTATCTAGATGTGACCTCACTATGTCGTCTGACATGTATCTAGTTTCAACCTCACTGTGCCGTCTGACATGTATCTAGATGTGACCTCACTGTGGTCTTACATGTATCTAGATGTGACCTCACTGTGTTGTCAGACATGTAGCTAGTTTCAACCTCACTGTGTCGTCTGACATGTATCTAGATGTGACCTCACTGTGTTATCTGACATGTATCTAGATGTGACCTCACTGTGTTGTCTGGCATGTATCTTGATGTGATCTCACTGTGTTAATTGACATGTATCTAGATGTGACCTCACTGTGTCGTCTGACATGTATCTAGTTTCAACCTCACTGTGTTATCTGACATGTGTCTAGATATGTTCTCACTGTGTTATCTGACATGTGTCTAGATGTGTCCTCCTTGTGTTGTCTGACATGTATCTAGATGTGTCCTCCTTGTGTTGTCTGACATGTATCTAGATGTGTCCTCCTTGTGTCGTCTGACATGTATCTAGATGTGACCTCACTGTGTTGTCTGACATGTATCTAGATGTGACCTCACTGTGTTGTCTGACTGGTATCTAGGTTCAACCTCACTGTGTTGTCTGACATGTATCTAGTTTCAATCTCACTGTGTTGTCTTTGACTGGTATCTAGATGTGATCTCACTGTGTTGTCTGACATGTATCTAGATGTGACCTCACTGTGGTCTGACATGTATCTAGATGTGACCTCACTGTGTCGTCTGACATGTATCTAGTTTCAACCTCACTGTGTCGTCTGACATGTATCTAGATGTGACCTCACTGTGGTCTGACATGTATCTAGATGTGACCTCACTGTGTCGTCTGACATGTATCTAGTTTCAACCTCACTGTGTTGTCTGACATGTATCTAGATGTGACCTCACTGTGTCGTCTGACATGTATCTAGTTTCAACCTCACTGTGTTGTCTGACATGTATCTAGTTTCAACCTCACTGTGTTGTCTGACATGTAGCTAGTTTCAACCTCACTGTGTCGTCTGACATGTATCTGGATGTGACCTCACTGTGTTATTTGACATGTATCTAGATGTGACCTCACTGTGTTGTCTGACATGTATCTAGATGTGACCTCACTGTGTTGTCTGACATGTATCTAGATGTGACCTCACTGTGTTGTCTGACATGTATCTAGATGTGACCTCACTATGTCGTCTGACATGTATCTAGTTTCAACCTCACTGTGCCGTCTGACATGTATCTAGATGTGACCTCACTATGTCGTCTGACATGTATCTAGTTTCAACCTCACTGTGCCGTCTGACATGTATCTAGATGTGACCTCACTGTGGTCTGACATGTATCTAGATGTGACCTCACTGTGTCGTCTGACATGTATCTAGTTTCAACCTCACTGTGTCGTCTGACATGTATCTAGATGTGACCTCACTGTGGTCTGACATGTATCTAGATGTGAACTCACTGTGTCGTCTGACATGTATCTAGTTTCAACCTCACTGTGTTGTCTGACATGTATCTAGATGTGACCTCACTGTGTCGTCTGACATGTATCTAGTTTCAACCTCACTGTGTTGTCTGACATGTATCTAGTTTCAACCTCACTGTGTTGTCTGACATGTAGCTAGTTTCAACCTCACTGTGTCGTCTGACATGTATCTAGATGTGACCTCACTGTGTTATTTGACATGTATCTAGATGTGACCTCACTGTGTTGTCTGACATGTATCTAGATGTGACCTCACTGTGTTGTCTGACATGTATCTAGTTTCAACCTCACTGTGTTGTCTGACATGTATCTAGTTTCAACCTCACTGTGTCGTCTGACATGTATCTAGATGTGACCTCACTGTGGTCTGACATGTATCTAGATGTGAACTCACTGTGTCGTCTGACATGTATCTAGTTTCAACCTCACTGTGTTGTCTGACATGTATCTAGATGTGACCTCACTGTGTCGTCTGACATGTATCTAGTTTCAACCTCACTGTGTTGTCTGACATGTAGCTAGTTTCAACCTCACTGTGTCGTCTGACATGTATCTAGATGTGACCTCACTGTGTTATTTGACATGTATCTAGATGTGACCTCACTGTGTCGTCTGACATGTATCTAGATGTGACCTCACTGTGTTATTTGACATGTATCTAGATGTGACCTCACTGTGTTGTCTGACATGTATCTAGATGTGACCTCACTGTGTTGTCTGACATGTATCTAGTTTCAACCTCACTGTGTTGTCTGACATGTATCTAGTTTCAATCTCACTGTGTTGTCTTTGACTGGTATCTAGATGTGATCTCACTGTGTTGTCTGACATGTATCTAGATGTGACCTCACTGTGGTCTGACATGTATCTAGATGTGACCTCACTGTGTCGTCTGACATGTATCTAGATGTGACCTCACTGTGGTCTTACATGTATCTAGATGTGACCTCACTGTGTTGTCTGACATGTAGCTAGTTTCAACCTCACTGTGTCGTCTGACATGTATCTAGATGTGACCTCACTGTGTTATCTGACATGTATCTAGATGTGACCTCACTGTGTTGTCTGACATGTATCTTGATGTGATCTCACTGTGTTAATTGACATGTATCTAGATGTGACCTCACTGTGTCGTCTGACATGTATCTAGTTTCAACCTCACTGTGTTATCTGACATGTGTCTAGATATGTTCTCACTGTGTTATCTGACATGTGTCTAGATGTGTCCTCCTTGTGTTGTCTGACATGTATCTAGATGTGTCCTCCTTGTGTTGTCTGACATGTATCTAGATGTGTCCTCCTTGTGTCGTCTGACATGTATCTAGATGTGACCTCACTGTGTTGTCTGACATGTATCTAGATGTGACCTCACTGTGTTGTCTGACTGGTATCTAGGTTCAACCTCACTGTGTTGTCTGACATGTATCTAGTTTCAATCTCACTGTGTTGTCTTTGACTGGTATCTAGATGTGATCTCACTGTGTTGTCTGACATGTATCTAGATGTGACCTCACTGTGGTCTGACATGTATCTAGATGTGACCTCACTGTGTCGTCTGACATGTATCTAGTTTCAACCTCACTGTGTCGTCTGACATGTATCTAGATGTGACCTCACTGTGGTCTGACATGTATCTAGATGTGACCTCACTGTGTCGTCTGACATGTATCTAGTTTCAACCTCACTGTGTTGTCTGACATGTATCTAGATGTGACCTCACTGTGTCGTCTGACATGTATCTAGTTTCAACCTCACTGTGTTGTCTGACATGTATCTAGTTTCAACCTCACTGTGTTGTCTGACATGTAGCTAGTTTCAACCTCACTGTGTCGTCTGACATGTATCTGGATGTGACCTCACTGTGTTATTTGACATGTATCTAGATGTGACCTCACTGTGTTGTCTGACATGTATCTAGATGTGACCTCACTGTGTTGTCTGACATGTATCTAGATGTGACCTCACTGTGTTGTCTGACATGTATCTAGATGTGACCTCACTATGTCGTCTGACATGTATCTAGTTTCAACCTCACTGTGCCGTCTGACATGTATCTAGATGTGACCTCACTATGTCGTCTGACATGTATCTAGTTTCAACCTCACTGTGCCGTCTGACATGTATCTAGATGTGACCTCACTGTGGTCTGACATGTATCTAGATGTGACCTCACTGTGTCGTCTGACATGTATCTAGTTTCAACCTCACTGTGTCGTCTGACATGTATCTAGATGTGACCTCACTGTGGTCTGACATGTATCTAGATGTGAACTCACTGTGTCGTCTGACATGTATCTAGTTTCAACCTCACTGTGTTGTCTGACATGTATCTAGATGTGACCTCACTGTGTCGTCTGACATGTATCTAGTTTCAACCTCACTGTGTTGTCTGACATGTATCTAGTTTCATCCTCACTGTGTTGTCTGACATGTAGCTAGTTTCAACCTCACTGTGTCGTCTGACATGTATCTAGATGTGACCTCACTGTGTTATTTGACATGTATCTAGATGTGACCTCACTGTGTTGTCTGACATGTATCTAGATGTGACCTCACTGTGTTGTCTGACATGTATCTAGTTTCAACCTCACTGTGTTGTCTGACATGTATCTAGTTTCAACCTCACTGTGTCGTCTGACATGTATCTAGATGTGACCTCACTGTGGTCTGACATGTATCTAGATGTGAACTCACTGTGTCGTCTGACATGTATCTAGTTTCAACCTCACTGTGTTGTCTGACATGTATCTAGATGTGACCTCACTGTGTCGTCTGACATGTATCTAGTTTCAACCTCACTGTGTTGTCTGACATGTAGCTAGTTTCAACCTCACTGTGTCGTCTGACATGTATCTAGATGTGACCTCACTGTGTTATTTGACATGTATCTAGATGTGACCTCACTGTGTTGTCTGACATGTATCTAGATGTGACCTCACTGTGTTGTCTGACATGTATCTAGATGTTACCTCACGGTGTTGTCTGACATGTATCTAGATGTGACCTCACTATGTTGTCTGACATGTATCTAGTTTCAACCTCACTGTGCCGTCTGACATGTATCTAGATGTGACCTCACTATGTCGTCTGACATGTATCTAGTTTCAACCTCACTGTGCCGTCTGACATGTATCTAGATGTGACCTCACTATGTCGTCTGACATGTATCTAGTTTCAACCTCACTGTGCCATCTGACATGTATCTAGTTTCAATCTCACTGTGTTGTCTTTGACTGGTATCTAGATGTGATCTCACTGTGTTGTCTGACATGTATCTAGATGTGACCTCACTGTGTCCTGACATGTATCTAGTTTCAACCTCACTGTGTTGTCTGACATGTATCTAGTTTCAACCTCACTGTGTTGTCTGACATGTAGCTAGTTTCAACCACACTGTGTCGACTGACATGTATCTAGATGTGACCTCACTGTGTTATTTGACATGTATCTAGATGTGACCTCACTGTGTTGTCTGACATGTATCTAGATGTGACCTCACTGTGTTGTCTGACATGTATCTAGTTTCAACCACACTGTGTTGTCTGACATGTAGCTAGTTTCCACCTCACTGTGTCGTCTGACATGTATCTAGATGTGACCTCACTGTGTTGTCTGACATGTGTCTTGATGTGACCTCACTATGTCGTCTGACATGTATCTAGTTTCAACCTCACTGTGCCGTCTGACATGTATCTAGATGTGACCTCACTGTGGTCTTACATGTATCTAGATGTGACCTCACTGTGTTGTCTGACATGTAGCTAGTTTCAACCTCACTGTGTCGTCTGACATGTATCTAGATGTGACCTCACTGTGTTATCTGACATGTATCTAGATGTGACCTCACTGTGTTGTCTGACATGTATCTTGATGTGATCTCACTGTGTTAATTGACATGTATCTAGATGTGACCTCACTGTGTCGTCTGACATGTATCTAGTTTCAACCTCACTGTGTTATCTGACATGTGTCTAGATATGTTCTCACTGTGTTATCTGACATGTGTCTAGATGTGTCCTCCTTGTGTTGTCTGACATGTATCTAGATGTGTCCTCCTTGTGTTGTCTGACATGTATCTAGATGTGTCCTCCTTGTGTCGTCTGACATGTATCTAGATGTGACCTCACTGTGTCGTCTGACATGTATCTAGATGTGACCTCACTGTGTTGTCTGACATGTATCTAGATGTGACCTCACTGTGTTGTCTGACTGGTATCTAGGTTCAACCTCACTGTGTTGTCTGACATGTATCTAGTTTCAATCTCACTGTGTTGTCTTTGACTGGTATCTAGATGTGATCTCACTGTGTTGTCTGACATGTATCTAGATGTGACCTCACTGTGTCGTCTGACATGTATCTAGTTTCAACCTCACTGTGTTGTCTGACATGTAGCTAGTTTCAACCTCACTGTGTCGTCTGACATGTATCTAGATGTGACCTCACTGTGTTGTCTGACATGTATCTAGATGTGACCTCACTATGTCGTCTGACATGTATCTAGTTTCAACCTCACTGTGCCGTCTGACATGTATCTAGATGTGACCTCACTATGTCGACTGACATGTATCTAGTTTCAACCTCACTGTGCCGTCTGACATGTATCTAGATGTGACCTCACTGTGGTCTGACATGTATCTAGATGTGACCTCACTGTGTCGTCTGACATGTATCTAGTTTCAACCTCACTGTGTTGTCTGACATGTATCTAGATGTGACCTCACTGTGTCGTCTGACATGTATCTAGTTTCAACCTCACTGTGTTGTCTGACATGTATCTAGTTTCAACCTCACTGTGTTGTCTGACATGTAGCTAGTTTCAACCTCACTGTGTCATCTGACATGTATCTAGATGTGACCTCACTGTGTTATCTGACATGTATCTAGATGTGACCTCACTGTGTTGTCTGACATGTATCTTGATGTGATCTCACTGTGTTAATTGACATGTATCTAGATGTGACCTCACTGTGTCGTCTGACATGTATCTAGTTTCAACCTCACTGTGTTATCTGACATGTGTCTAGATATGTTCTCACTGTGTTATCTGACATGTGTCTAGATGTGTCCTCCTTGTGTTGTCTGACATGTATCTAGATGTGTCCTCCTTGTGTTGTCTGACATGTATCTAGATGTGTCCTCCTTGTGTTGTCTGACATGTATCTAGATGTGTCCTCCTTGTGTTGTCTGACATGTATCTAGATGTGACCTCACTGTGTCGTCTGACATGTATCTAGATGTGACCTCACTGTGGTCTGACATGTATCTAGATGTGACCTCACTGTGTCGTCTGACATGTATCTAGTTTCAACCTCACTGTGTTGTCTGACATGTATCTAGATGTGACCTCACTGTGTCATTTGACATGTATCTAGATGTGACCTCACTGTGTTGTCTGACATGTATCTAGATGTGACCTCACTGTGTTGTCTGACATGTATCTAGATGTGACCTCACTGTGTTGTCTGACATGTATCTAGATGTGACCTCACTATGTCGTCTGACATGTATCTAGTTTCAACCTCACTGTGCCGTCTGACATGTATCTAGATGTGACCTCACTATGTCGTCTGACATGTATCTAGTTTCAACCTCACTGTGCCGTCTGACATGTATCTAGATGTGACCTCACTGTGGTCTGACATGTATCTAGATGTGACCTCACTGTGTCGTCTGACATGTATCTAGTTTCAACCTCACTGTGTCGTCTGACATGTATCTAGATGTGACCTCACTGTGTTGTCTGACATGTAGCTAGTTTCAACCTCACTGTGTCATCTGACATGTATCTAGATGTGACCTCACTGTGTTATTTGACATGTATCTAGATGTGACCTCACTGTGTTGTCTGACATGTATCTAGATGTGACCTCACTGTGTTGTCTGACATGTATCTAGTTTCAACCTCACTGTGTTGTCTGACATGTAGCTAGTTTCAACCTCACTGTGTCGTCTGACATGTATCTAGATGTGACCTCACTGTGTTGTCTGACATGTATCTAGATGTGACCTCACTATGTCGTCTGACATGTATCTAGTTTCAACCTCACTGTGCCGTCTGACATGTATCTAGATGTGACCTCACTGTGGTCTTACATGTATCTAGATGTGACCTCACTGTGTTGTCTGACATGTAGCTAGTTTCAACCTCACTGTGTCGTCTGACATGTATCTAGATGTGACCTCACTGTGTTATCTGACATGTATCTAGATGTGACCTCACTGTGTTGTCTGACATGTATCTTGATGTGATCTCACTGTGTTAATTGACATGTATCTAGATGTGACCTCACTGTGTCGTCTGACATGTATCTAGTTTCAACCTCACTGTGTTATCTGACATGTGTCTAGATATGTTCTCACTGTGTTATCTGACATGTGTCTAGATATGTTCTCACTGTGTTATCTGACATGTATCTAGATGTGTCCTCCTTGTGTTGTCTGACATGTATCTAGATGTGACCTCACTGTGTTGTCTGACATGTATCTAGATGTGAACTCACTGTGGTCTTACATGTATCTAGATGTGACCTCACTGTGTCGTCTGACATGTATCTAGTTTCAACCTCACTGTGTCGTCTGACATGTATCTAGATGTGACCTCACTGTGTTATCTGACATGTATCTAGATGTGTCCTCCTTGTGTTGTCTGACATGTATCTAGTTTCAACCTCACTGTGCCGTCTGACATGTATCTAGATGTGACCTCACTATGTCGACTGACATGTATCTAGTTTCAACCTCACTGTGCCGTCTGACATGTATCTAGATGTGACCTCACTGTGGTCTGACATGTATCTAGATGTGACCTCACTGTGTCGTCTGACATGTATCTAGTTTCAACCTCACTGTGTTGTCTGACATGTATCTAGATGTGACCTCACTGTGTCGTCTGACATGTATCTAGTTTCAACCTCACTGTGTTGTCTGACATGTATCTAGTTTCAACCTCACTGTGTTGTCTGACATGTAGCTAGTTTCAACCTCACTATGTCATCTGACATGTATCCAGATGTGACCTCACTGTGTTATCTGACATGTATCTAGATGTGACCTCACTGTGTTGTCTGACATGTATCTTGATGTGATCTCACTGTGTTAATTGACATGTATCTAGATGTGACCTCACTGTGTCGTCTGACATGTATCTAGTTTCAACCTCACTGTGTTATCTGACATGTGTCTAGATATGTTCTCACTGTGTTATCTGACATGTGTCTAGATGTGTCCTCCTTGTGTTGTCTGACATGTATCTAGATGTGTCCTCCTTGTGTTGTCTGACATGTATCTAGATGTGTCCTCCTTGTGTTGTCTGACATGTATCTAGATGTGTCCTCCTTGTGTTGTCTGACATGTATCTAGATGTGACCTCACTGTGTCGTCTGACATGTATCTAGATGTGACCTCACTGTGGTCTGACATGTATCTAGATGTGACCTCACTGTGTCGTCTGACATGTATCTAGTTTCAACCTCACTGTGTTGTCTGACATGTATCTAGATGTGACCTCACTGTGTTATTTGACATGTATCTAGATGTGACCTCACTGTGTTGTCTGACATGTATCTAGATGTGACCTCACTGTGTTGTCTGACATGTATCTAGATGTGACCTCACTGTGTTGTCTGACATGTATCTAGATGTGACCTCACTATGTCGTCTGACATGTATCTAGTTTCAACCTCACTGTGCCGTCTGACATGTATCTAGATGTGACCTCACTATGTCGTCTGACATGTATCTAGTTTCAACCTCACTGTGCCGTCTGACATGTATCTAGATGTGACCTCACTGTGGTCTGACATGTATCTAGATGTGACCTCACTGTGTCGTCTGACATGTATCTAGTTTCAACCTCACTGTGTCGTCTGACATGTATCTAGATGTGACCTCACTGTGGTCTGACATGTATCTAGATGTGACCTCACTGTGTCGTCTGACATGTATCTAGTTTCAACCTCACTGTGTTGTCTGACATGTATCTAGATGTGACCTCACTGTGTTGTCTGACATGTAGCTAGTTTCAACCTCACTGTGTCATCTGACATGTATCTAGATGTGACCTCACTGTGTTATTTGACATGTATCTAGATGTGACCTCACTGTGTTGTCTGACATGTATCTAGATGTGACCTCACTGTGTTGTCTGACATGTATCTAGTTTCAACCTCACTGTGTTGTCTGACATGTAGCTAGTTTCAACCTCACTGTGTCGTCTGACATGTATCTAGATGTGACCTCACTGTGTTGTCTGACATGTATCTAGATGTGACCTCACTATGTCGTCTGACATGTATCTAGTTTCAACCTCACTGTGCCGTCTGACATGTATCTAGATGTGACCTCACTGTGGTCTTACATGTATCTAGATGTGACCTCACTGTGTTGTCTGACATGTAGCTAGTTTCAACCTCACTGTGTCGTCTGACATGTATCTAGATGTGACCTCACTGTGTTATCTGACATGTATCTAGATGTGACCTCACTGTGTTGTCTGACATGTATCTTGATGTGATCTCACTGTGTTAATTGACATGTATCTAGATGTGACCTCACTGTGTCGTCTGACATGTATCTAGTTTCAACCTCACTGTGTTATCTGACATGTGTCTAGATATGTTCTCACTGTGTTATCTGACATGTGTCTAGATATGTTCTCACTGTGTTATCTGACATGTATCTAGATGTGTCCTCCTTGTGTTGTCTGACATGTATCTAGATGTGACCTCACTGTGTTGTCTGACATGTATCTAGATGTGAACTCACTGTGGTCTTACATGTATCTAGATGTGACCTCACTGTGTCGTCTGACATGTATCTAGTTTCAACCTCACTGTGTCGTCTGACATGTATCTAGATGTGACCTCACTGTGTTATCTGACATGTATCTAGATGTGTCCTCCTTGTGTTGTCTGACATGTATCTAGTTTCAACCTCACTGTGGTCTGACATGTATCTAGATGTGACCTCCTTGTGTTGTCTGACATGTATCTAGATGTGACCTCACTGTGGTCTGACATGTATCTAGATGTGTCCTCCTTGTGTTGTCTGACACATCAAATCAAATCAAATCAAATTTATTTATATAGCCCTTCGTACATCAGCTGATATCTCAAAGTGCTGTACAGAAACCCAGCCTAAAACCCCAAACAGCAAGCAATGCAGGTGGAGAAGCACGGTGGCTAGGAAAAACTCCCTAGAAAGGCCAATACCTAGGAAGAAACCTAGAGAGGAACCAGGCTATGTGGGGTGGCCAGTCCTCTTCTGGCTGTGCCGGGTGGAGATTATAACAGAACATGGTCAAGATGTTCAATGTTCATAAATGACCAGCATGGTCGAATAATAATAAGGCAGAACAGTTGAAACTAGAGCAGCAGCACAGTCAGGTGGAAGTTGAAACTGGAGCAGCAGCATGGCCAGGTAGACTGGGGACAGCAAGGAGTCATCATGTCAGGTAGTCCTGGGGCATGGTCCTAGGGCTCAGGTCAGTTGAAACTGGAACAGCAGCATGGCCAGGTGGACTGGGGACAGCAAGGAGTCATCATGTCAGGTAGTCCTGGGGCATGGTCCTAGGGCTCAGGTCCTCCGAGAGAGAGAAAGAAAGAGAGAAGGAGAGAATTAGAGAACGCACACTTAGATTCACACAGGACACCGAATAGGACAGGAGAAGTACTCCAGATATAACAAACTGACCCCAGCCCCCCGACACATAAACTACTGCAGCATAAATACTGGAGGCTGAGACAGGAGGGGTCAGGAGGGGTGAACTGTTCTTGTCATTGTCTACCTTCCTCTTCACTCTCAGTTTCAGAACGTCATTAACGAAAATGCCACTTTGAAAAAGTGCCTGGAACTGCTGTTGACAAAGCATCAAAGTATTGATGAAGAACGTGAGAAAGGAGAGAAGGAGGAGAGGGGAGAGGGAGAGAAGGAGGAGAGGGGAGAGAAGGAGGAGAGGGGAGAGAAGGAGGGGAGGGGAGAGAAGGAGGAGAGGGGAGAGAATGAGGAGAGGGGAGAGAGGGGAGTCCAAGGTTCTGAGTCCTCAAGAGGAGAAGGGGAGGGTACTGCCCGGAGAGGGTTGGACAGTGAGAGGGGAGTCAACATCATCAGAACCCAAAGAGAAGCTGGAGTTGGGGCAGAGTTGCTCCATCCTGAACCGAGAGAGCTGCAACTAGACGATCAGGTTCTGAAACCTAAAAAGAGAGAAGAAGAAGGTGAGAAGGAGATCGGGAGAGAAAGAGAGA